>NC_081439.1:103139126-103439126 GCF_949786415.1 Peromyscus eremicus
TTCAAGCCTAATGGTGACATTAAGTCATGTCCCTCCTTATGCTATAATTAAATTAGCATTAATTAGTTCTTCTCCCACCTCAATCCTACCCCCAACACTTCATGAAATTTCTGCACTTTGAATTTCCATTTATCTTCTAAAAATCTGAATCATCTCGGAAAGTAACTACTAACATGGTTATTAAAGTAACATTAAAAGGTACTGTATAATAATATGGCAGAGATCAGGAATAAGGAGAAGGAAGAATCATGAAATCCTTTTCATTTAATTACAATTCCTTAACCTTATTCACAGAATGCATATTAAGTGTGATACAGTTTCCTACAGGCTTATAGAAAGAAGATACACTCATATTTCTCTAAGAAATGACAGTTAAGTAAGGGATAAGATGGCTGCCCAATTCACAATAGCTAGGAAATCAAATCAGCCTAGATCTCCATCAACTGATGAAAGGTTCATAAAAATGAGCTACATTTTCACAATGGGATTCTATTCAGCATTAAGTAAAGATGAAATTTTCAGAAAAAAAAAACTTGTAGAATTGGAAAACATTGTGCTGAGTGAAGTAAGCCACACCAAGAAAGGTAAACACTGCATGTTCATTCTCTCTTATTTGAGGGTCTTAGACTTGAACTTTATATAGTTGTATTTTCCTCAATCCCACTAGAAAAAAATAGTAAGACCCTATTCTTAACACACCACATATTGCAGATACAGGACAGAGAAAAACCAAGCTGGAACTGAGTTAACAGCTCCCTCCCTGCTGGCTAGCTTTCACAGTGGTATAAAGTAATATGTAGGCTGTTGGGGGACAAAATTTACCAGCAACCACATTTACCTACAGACCTTTTGTGCTATAATACTGTACTGTCTTAAAAATATTCCCACTGATTAGATTTGAGGCCTGCTCCATGGGAAGGAATCCATATCTGGCAATGTAGAACTGGTCAAAATCCTATGGTTAGGGAGGTCACATGCCCTATAGAGGAACTTCTTACTAATGGTTTTCCAAATGGATATGTAACTAAACTGCTTTCTAAATAGATATGTTTATGATCATAGATTAGTGCAGCTCTCAACCTTGATCAAAGAAACCCCATTTGGCATTGGGTGATCATCCAAATGTAGGTTCATAACTATTTAAAACATTGAGAAAAAGTGACTTCTGCATGTTTGACCTCAAGCAGGATATATATGTCACATCCCTCCAAGGCCCAGAGAACATTGTGGAATGTTGGGTGGAAGGACTGTAGTAGCTAAACAATGGGGAGGAAAGTTACAAAGTATTGTCTTGTGCCTATGAAATGAATATTGAACTCATAAACATGGACTATCTACGGTTGTCTGCATAGTGCCTACAAAAGAAAAGAGAGGGGGAGGAAGGGAGAGTGCAAGACAGACAGAGAGAGAGAGAGAGAGAGAGAGAGAGATATGAGGGGAAAGAAGGACATGCAGACAAGAGTGTATGGTGGAATGCTTGGTACTCAGTTGGTGAAGCTGTTTGGGAAGGATTAGAAGGTATGGCTTTTTCCTTGTTCTCCCTCTCTGTTCTTGATCCAGCTGGGATCTCCTGCTCCCCTAAGCTCTCTTTTCCTTGACCCTTGCCCTTCATTACCTCCCATCATGTCCAGTTTGCTCATGTAGCTCTCATCCATTTCTCTGTCGTTGGGAGATCCCTGTGTCTTTCTTAGGGTCCTCTTTTCTAGGTAGCCTCCTTGGAGTTGTGAGTAGTAGTCTAGTCATCCTCTGTTTTACATCTAGTATCCACCTATGAGTGAGTACGCACCATGTTTGTCTTTCTGAGTCTGGGTTACCTCACTCAGGATGACTTTTTTCTAGATCCATCCATTTGCCTGCAAACCTCATGATGTCATTGTTTTTTCTCTGCTGAGTAGTACTCCATTGTGTATATGTACCACATTTTGTTTATCCATTCTTCAGTTGAAGGGCATCTAGGTTGTTTCCAGGTTCGGGCTATTACAAATAATCCTGATATGAACATAGCTGAGCATGTGTCCTTGTGGTATGGTTGAGCATACCTTGGGAATATGCCCAAGAATGGTATAGCTGGGTCTTGGGGGAGATTTATTCTCAATTTTCTAAGAAAGTACCATATTGATTTCCAAAGTGGCTGCACAAGCTTGCATTTCCACCAATAGTGGGGGAGAGTTCCCCTTGCTCCACATCCTCTCCAGCATAAGCTGTCTTCAGTGTTTTTTATCTTAGCCATTCTGACAGGTGTAAGGTGGCATCTCAGAGTCATTTTGATTTGCATTTCCCTGAAGATTAGGGATGTTGAGCAATTCCTTAAATGTCTTTCAGCCATTTGAGCTTTCTCTGTTTGCTCTATAGCCCATGAAGATCCCATGGGAATAGGAAGAAGCAAAGTGCTAGAGAGGTCCCCAGAAATCTACAAAGTACCTCCACAATAGACTACTGGCAATGGTCGAGAGAAAGCCCGAACTGACCTACTCTGGTGATAGGATGGCCAAACACCCTAACTGTCATGCTAGAAATCTCATCTAATGACTGATGGAAGCGGATGCAGAGATCCATGGCCAGGCCCCAAGTGGAGCTCCAGGAGTCTAATCGGTGAGAAAGAGGAGGGATTGTATGAGCGAGAATTATTGAGACCATGATTGGAAAAAGCACAGGGACAAATAGCCAAACTAGTGGAAACACATGAACTATGAACCAATAGCTGAGGAGCCCCCAACTGGATCAGGCCCTCTGGCGAAGTGAGACAGTTGATTACATGAAGTGTTTGGGAGGCCCCCAGGCAGTGGGACTGAGACCTGTCCTTAGTACATGAGCTGGCTGTTTGGAACCTAGGGGCCTATGCAGGGACACTTTGCTCCGCCTGGGTGAAGGGAAGAGGGGACTGGACCTGCCTCGACTGAATCTACCAGGCTGAGCTGAATCCCCAGGTGAGTCCTTGCCCTGGAAGAGATGGGAATGGGGGGTGGGTTGGGGGGAGGGCAGAGGTGGGTGGGAGGAGGGAGGACAGGGAAATCTGTGGCTGATATGTAAAATTAAATTAAATTATAAAATAAAAAAGAGCGTATGGCTTTATTGGAAGAGGTATGTCAATAGGGGTGGACTTTGAGGTTTCAAAAGTTTATACCATCCCCAGTTCTCCTCCCCCTTCTCTTTCTGTCTCCTTTGTAGCTGTTGTTATCCTAACATGTAATCTCTTTGTTATTACTCCAGCAATATAACTGTCTTCCTACTGCCATGATCCTCATCAGGATGATCATGGATTCTAACCCTCTGGAATCATGATACCCAAATTAAATGCTATCTTTGATAAGCTGCTATGGTCATGGTGTTTTATCACTAAGATGATGACTACTTAGAAAGAAGAAAGTGGGCAGTAGGCATAGAATAGGAATGAGAGAAAAATTAATGTGGCATAAATGGGATCACATTGTATTGTATACAAGTGTGATACCAATTTTTAAAGTAACAGAAATAAAGATAAACAACTTCTATCTAAAAAAGATAATAGGTAAACATGTGTGTGTCTGTGTGTATAGATACAGATATATAGATAATAGATGACTGGCTATATAATATAAATATACATAGGCATATTTGATAGGTAGATAGATGGATAGACAGATGATAGATAAATAGATAGATATGTTGATTGATTGATTGATAGATAGATAGGTAGATGGATAGATAGATAGATAGATAGATAGATAGACAGACAGACAGATAGATAGATAGATAGATAAATACAAAGATTGAAACAACAGAAAAGAGAGATCCTGGTGTAATTTCAAATTTTCCATTTGAACTGTGGCTTTGAAGCATAATTAGTGTTTAATTCCATCTAGATAAGGCGATGTTAGAGTATTAAAGGAAAAATAAAGTATACAAAAGTATCAAGGTGGCAAAAAAACGATAGTTTAATTTAGCAGAAATGTGTGTGTGTGTGTACGTGTGTGTGTGTGTGTGTGTGTGTGTGTGTGTGTGTGTTACTTGCATGTGTAGTGTTTGATATGGCTTATCCAGATTACAGAATAACAGACTGAAGATATTTCACTTAATTCTTGCTTATGGGACAGTGTTGATAAATTTTGTACCAGAAAGGCATGTAATAAGAAAGTACCCATACAAGATTAACTTGGCAGCAATGTTGCTAATGGATTAGAGGTGAGTAGAAATACAAAAGATCATATTAAATTAAAGGCATAATCCATGCACAAACACTTTTAATCTACATATATTTGATCCTATATACTCCATAAGAAAATGACTTGTTTTTAAAAAAATTAGATGTTTTATCCTTTATTCCATTTATGCAATTTGGACCTTAGGGTGAGCCCAAGATGGGAACATGACTACATTATTGCTTTGGCCAATCTCCTACTTCTTTTGAAACTCTTCTAATGTACACAACACATCAGGCCTACTTTTATTCTATAATTAAAATATATACATTTTGGTTTGTTGCAATGTTTATTCTCAACTTACTGCTGCATCAGTTCATTTACAGGTTCCAAAGCACTGCCTTTGTAAGAATTTGCACTATAAGCCTGGAGAGATGGCGTGGTGGTTAAGAGCTTCTGCTCTTGCTGGGGACCTAAGTTCAGCTCATAGTACCCAATTAGCTGCTCAGAGACCATTTTTAACTCTAGCTCCAGCATATTTGATGTACTTTATTTGCCTCTCTGGTCACTGTATATACATAATTTGCTTACATACATTCAAGCAAAACACTTGTATATATGAAATAAAAACAGATAAATCTTTAGAAAATGATTTTGCACTGAATTTTAGAACAAACTATATAACTTGTGGCTGAAGTGTGTTGTGATAAGATGTAATAGGAGCCTAAATGAGACTGGTAGTAGAAAGGGAGAGAATGAAATGATTTGCATATCAGAAGTTTAATCTATAATAGTGATTACCCTGATCAATAACTCTTAAATTTGAGGTATTCGTATCAGGACTAAAATAACTATATGTACTATGTGGGAAATAACAGACTCAGTCACATTTGAGGGGTGAGATGAATCTTGAATAAATAAAGTTTGGAAAAACAAATGAGCTATCCAGATTTCTAATAGTAAGTTATAAGTATGAACCAGATCTATTCTATGGATTCCAAACTAAACTGTAAATTGGAATTACCTGGGAAACTTTAAAACAATAATTATTTGATTCCTATCCCCAGATAGGAATTTATTTAAATAAGTGCTATATACATGAGCATTGGGAGATTATAAACCCTTTAAATGATTACAGTATGCAACAATAACAGAGAAGTAAAATAAATGCATTAAATACTTCTAAGTGGACTATGAGAAATATACAGAGAAATCCAACAGTCCCTTGTCTCTAAACAACTTAAAATTCAAGAGCAATTATATAATCTATGCATCATAGTAGTTGTTACATAAGTTGCAAGAGATAAAGAACTACTCTTAACAGACACTGAATTGTCTAGATTTTATCTTATAGAACCAAGAAGCTACCTATCATTTAAGCATGGGCTGGTGTGACTGGGTAGTATGAATGTATAAAATAACTACAAAACATTGATGAAATATAAAGATTTTTTTCCTGTGACCCTAGATTAGAAGATGCCAGAGTCCAGCTCTGGATGAGGGAAGGGTCTGAAGACGGGTGGATGCAAGAGTGGCAACAGAGGAATCAGACACGGGACACTTCTTAATTTTGTTTTAGGAGAGATGGACAGAGAGGAAGCACATCTCAGTATGGCTTGTCCTACTCTGGCAACCTGTATCTCTCACAGGCTTTATTTATACAGAATTTAGTAAGTAGGGATACATTCATGATGTTCCAAAACATAGAACATATCATGTTTGTTCTGGGACATGTGCTTCACTTCCTTTTGTTCATCTTTTAGTCATTGTTAATAAACTATGACAAAACAGAGTTATCATTTCTAATCATTTTCCCTCAAATTTTGACATCATTAATAAACAGAGTTACCATTCTTACTCATTAACCCCATAACCCAATTTTAAGAATCTACAAGCATATGACAGCCTGTTCTCAGGCTAGTAGCTTTGGTTGCTTCAACAACACTGGGCCAAAACAAAATCTCTTAGTGGTCAGAGTACCCAGAGAAAATCTTCAGGCTAAAGATGCTGCAGATTTTATTCAAATTCTAGCATAATACGTCTATATTTTGTATCTTTATAGAATTTGTCTATATGTCTAATCCTGGCATTGTTTGTCCCTTGGTCATATGACATTATAGTGGCTCTAACTTTTAAGAGAGGGAGGTCCTAACACCTTATACTTTTATCATCTTTCCACTCTATACTTTGCTCATCAATATGTCTCTATATAGGGCAGAGTTATATGCCATGTAATTGTCTGAGTGTACAGTGGGAAGAGGCTTGTAATCTGAACTGTGGCCAGCTCTTCTAGCCCACCAAATATTGTTGACTTTTTTGAGTTTACTTAGTTTACTTTATTTTGAATATCTTGTTCTTGTGTAAGTACAGGGACAGATGTTTCAAAAATGTCTCATGAAGAGACCTCTGGCTTCTTTGTGTCTGTCACAACCTCCAAGGCATAAGGGAGACCTTCAAGTTGATAAGGATATCTCCCTCAAAGCGAGGGTGGAGGGATACTATGTTCAGGACTTTCCTGGGGAAGCTTAGAAGTAGCATCCCTGGGAGAAGGCATAAATGGTTCATAAGGAATTTTCATCAATCCAATATCCCCAAATTGTACAAATATTAAAAGTGCCCCAAATATGTAACAGGTGGAGGTGAAAACCAAAGGTGACATGGCAGCCATCATGTGACTCAGCTTTGATGGATCTTTGTCAAGAAGCTGTGCTGGCTTTAGGACTTCCGCCATTCCATTCAGATATGGCTGTGCCAAGAAGACAATATTAAGTGTCCTCCTACTTAAAGTAGTATAATGTTGTACTAAAATCCCCATCAAATCTTATTTGCATTTAATTATAAAACTGAAATTAATATGCAGACATAATAAACCATGAATATCCAATGTAATCTTGAATAAGTAAAACAAATTAATGATACCACACTTTAGTGCTGTTGATTGCTTTTGCTGTTTACTCTTTGGGAGGCCAGCCAACCAGCTCCCAAATAAATCACACACAGACGTTTATTATTAATTATAAATGTTTGGCCTTAGCTTGGCTTGTTTCTAGCTAGTTTTACTTAAATTATCCCATCTAGCTTTTGCCTTTGGGTTTTTATCTTTCTCTAGTATCCCTTTCATTACTTCTTACTCCATGACTTGCTGTGTAGCTGGGTGGCTGGCCCCTGATGTTCTCCTCCTTCTCTAGTTACTTCCTTTCTCTTCCCAGATTTCTTCCTCTATGTGTTCTCTCTGTCTGCCAGTCCTGTCTATCCTTTTTCCTGCCTCACTATTGGCTGCTCTGCTCTTTGTTAGAGCATCAGGTATTCTAGATAAGCACAGTAACACAGCTTCATGTAGTTAAACAAATGCAACATAAACCAAAGTAACACACCTTAAAATAATATTCTATCACATTTTCCCCTTTTTGTCTGAATAAAAAGGTTTTAAATTTAACATAGTAAAACTATACACAAAAAACAGTTATCAAGTAAGAATTAATTTACAATATTCAGTCCATTTATATTTATCAAATTCAGAGAAAGTACTGACACCTGACTGCCTGGAAAATCACCCAAAGTTCCTTCTGCAACCTTAGGGCATCCATCTTCAGCCTACAGGCCTAGAGTATCAGGTAGACTTCTCAGTGAAGCAGGGAATTTGAAGGACTGTCCTGCATTGTATTGGCAAAGTTCATCAGTTGCTTTTCTCTGTGACCTGCAGAATATCTGACAGGCTTCTGTGAAGCAGGAATTTTGAAAGACTGTCTTGCCTTGTTTTGGCAAACTTCAAGTTTTTTTCCTATGTGCCCTGCATGTCTAGTCTGTACAACACATTTCAGCATTCAAAAGCAAGAACAGTTTCTTTGCCCAGTGTCTAACCTTGCCACAATGAAAGCAAACTCTTTGTGTCTCATTGTCATAAAAAAACTTTAAATTAATAAAACATTTTAAATGCTATATTCCATAGGGCTTTGAAGTATTTGAAGACCATCTATCTAAAATGTATCTATTTAACCTAGAAGACATGCCTAACATATCTACAAATTTGATTGTTATAAATAACTACTGACCTGTATTTCTTGATTGTCCTATATAGTGTATAATAATAGCTTTCAAAAACTAGAAATTTAGCTTACATTTTTAAATGAACTGCATAGGTACAGTACCTTAAACAAGTGTAGATACATATATACAATATGAGGAAACAAAAACAACCTTAAATTTGTACCAATATAAGAAAACCCTTTAGACAAGAGTGTATATATATATATAGTGAAATTTGTCTACTCTTGTTTATATGTATAGACAAGAAAATATACACTTTTCACTATATATAGTGAAAAATAAATAGCTCTAAATTTGTATCAATATTCTATATTCCCCTAAATGATAACAAACATCCATAACCCATCAAATAACCAAAAACCACCCACACTCCCCAACTCTTGGGAATGTGGGCATAGTTTTCTTTAAACTGCTCCCTGCTGTCTGTTGGAAAAGCAGATTTAGGGTTCCAGAGAGAAAATTTGAGATAATGACCAAGTCCTGGGAAGACCAGCTATAATCTTTGTTGATAGATATCACCGTCAATATTCAGGAGGTCTCCCTTGTTCAAACCTCATCCATATTATTCCTGAAAGCATCTATAGCCTCTCATCTCTCATGGGAACAAATCTCCAAAGCATTTTTGATTTCCATTTGACAAATATATATTTTGACTTCCATTTTAAAGATAAGGTAGCCCTAAAATATCTAGGTTGGCTCAATTCTGCAGTCCTGTTCACAATCCCATGTCACTTAGCAGCTGTCTTTTGCTTCTCAACAATCAAAAAAAATTCAAAATCAACACAATTACATACAGGATTCAGACTCTCTGTGTATTTCCCATCTCTATTTGGCTTTTTTCTTTTACTCTCTCTTTAAAGACTTTATTTTACAAACAATTCATATTTTTCTATGACTATATCCTTTTCCTTTTCTTAAGTCTAAACACATTGTTAAACACACTGTAACTTGTTTAGAGGTTTTTCTGTCTGGATTCTTTTACTTTTACTGCATATATCTAGTATTTTTTGACCACATGAGCAAACTTTAGACTGCTAAGATACACCTGGATCCTCCACACATGGCTCTTGACTGGCTCTGGCCTGCTTCTTGGGTCATGAAAGACAAGCCTAAAACTCACATCCCAGTCAGAGGTAGGTGATCAAAAACTACAATAAATCTTCCTAGCTATGAAAGCCAGTAGCTGCCATAGGCATTTTTTTAAACTTGGCTTGCTGTTTTTATTTAGATGCTGCCCTGTCAGCTGAACAGCAGTACCTCTTAAAGGAGCCTTGTCCTGTTTCTTTTTCTTTTTACTTTTCAAGCTTTCTCAGGCCCTACAAAAATTTAAACCCCACATTGGGTGCCAAAATGTTGTTGGTTGTTTTTTGCTGTTTACTCTTTGGGGGACCTGCCAACCAGCTCCCAAATAAATTACACATGGAGGCTTACTCTTAATTATAAATGCCCAGCCTTAGCTTGCTTGTTTCTAGCCAATTTTACTTAAATTGTCCCATCTAGCTATTGCCTTTGGGGCTTTTACTTTTCTCTAGTTCTGCATTCCTTTCATTATTTCTTACTCCATGGCTTGCTGTATAGCTGGGTAACTGGCCCCTGATGTCCCCCTCCTTCTCTGGATACTTGCTCTCTTCTCCCAGATTTCTCCCTCTATATATTCTCTCTGCCTGCCAGCCCTGCCTATCCTTTCTCCTGCCTCGCTATTGGCTGCTCAGCTCTTTATTAGACCATCAGGTGTTCTACACAGGCACAGTAACACAGCTTCACAGAGTTAAACAAACGCAACATAAACCAAAGTAACACACCTTAAAATAACATTCTACAAAGCTTTACAGTTTCAAAATATATTACAAGCTTTAGTAATTTAAAAAGTACGGTATTGGCATAAATGCAAACATACAAAATAATAAACCAGTATGGAAAACACATAAATGAATCCATGCATATATGGTCAACCAATCACTGACAATAACGCCAAGAATGCAATGTGGAAAGAATAGGTTATTCATCAAAGTTCTTAAGGAAACTAGAGTGTCATCTATGTAAAAAAAAAATACTACTAGATCCTTTTCTTACACTATGTACAAAATTAACTCAAAATGTATTAATGGCCTAAAAGAAAATTTTTGTAAATCTAAAAGAACTCCTAGAATAACATCTATTGGGAAAACAAGTGCATATTATATTCAGCAATTATGTCACAGATATAATACCAGACTAAATAGCTGAAAAGAAATAGTCATCACAGTAAAATGGAAACATGAAATATGGGAGAAATTATTTAAAAATTATATAACAGTTACTTCCTAGTTTATATAAATAACTTACACAAATCAATAACAAAAAGTTAATTACTCTATTGGAAAAAATATATTATATAATCTGCCAACCTTTATTTATTTATTATTATTATTATTATTATTATTATTATTATTATTATTATTTATTCCAAAAGGAATAAATTTAAGATCTGAGGAGATATTTGTATTTTTATATTCATAGAAGAGCTCACAATGACCATATTATATAGGTAAACCAAATATACATCTATGCATAAATAATTTTAAAGTTCTATAGCTATATAATGGAATATTAGTTGACCATTAAAAGGATTGAAATTGTGATGTGTACTATAACTTAGACATACCCTGCTGACATGCTAATTGAAATAAAACAACCAGGGAAGGACAATTGTTGCATGACCACACTTACCTGAAATAGTCAAATTTCCCAAATCACAGGGGAAAGTAGTTGCCAGAGATTGGAGAAAGGGAAAATGGGAAATTACTCACCAACCAGTATGAAGTTTAATAATTGTAATTGAAATGAGACTTGTCTAATGACAATACTAACTGATATGCCAGTGTTAACTGGGGACTCTCACAAGAGTTCTTCCCTAGATAAAGAATTACAGGCAATTGGTGGCTGCTGAGATAGGGAGAATTGGTCTTTTCCAGGGACAAGCCTCCTCATAGATTAATCAATCCCAAGAAGTCAGCCCTAAACACATGTAAGCAACATTAAATGGTCTCAGCATTTGTATTTATAAATTATCATATACATATATCTCTATATAACAAGACTAAAAGGGTATCAATTTGAGAAGGAATAGGAAGGATACAGGAGGAACTGAAGTGGAGAGATGGAGGGGAGAATGATATAAATACACTGAGAATTATGAAATTCTCAAAAACTTTAACAAAATTAAAAAAATAAATGGGCTGGTGAGATGCTCAGCAAGTAGAAGAGCTTGCCAGAGAAGCCTGGCAACCTGAGTTTGATCATCAGAACCTATAACAGAAAAAGAAAACTGGATAATGGACCATTCTCCCCCCTCTCTGTGAGAGACCTGCCACCCTCTCTCTGTCTCTTTGTCTCCCTGTGTTTATCTCTGTCTCACTTTGTGTCCCTCTCCCTCCCCTCTCATCTTCCTCTCTCACAAATAACAATAATCAAAAATAATAAAGTTACAAAACTTCAAAGTTTCAGTAGCACAAAATGAGTCACCTGTAGAGATTTGATGCGTATCATTGTGCCTATAGTGAACAGTATTTAATTATAAAGTTAAATCTGTTAAGAGTATACAATTGAAGTTAAATGTTATCATAGTAAAATTAAAAATATAAAGACCATCAGCTTTTCTCTACTATTATGTTTGTTTGTTTGTTTGTTTGTTTTTCCATAAGACTTTCAACATCAAGTAATTTCTGACTAAGGAAGAATTCCCATTCACCAATAAATTCAGAAAATAAATGAGTAATAAAATAAAATAAAATGAAACAGTAATAAAATCAGGTACCACTCTAAAAGAAATCACTGGAGGAGGGTGTAGACTAACACATTAGTGACTAATTCAGAGTCACCAGTAATGCATCAGTGTTGCATTAAGGAAAGAAATAAAATCACTTCCAATTGGAGTCATTTTACCAAGAACATGTCTAGATCTGAATTCTCGACTTCATGGTCCCTGTGTCTTGTGTGAGTCTGAATCTGTGCCTACCTGAAGGCTGTCTTATGAATCTTTCCCTGTCTGTCTGTATCTGTCCCTGTCTGTTGTGTGCTATGTATCTATCCCCAACAAAGAGATTTGAGCTGTTACATGACCTCAAGGGTGTGTTATTAAGTCTAGCTGTGAGGTCCGGTAAAAGTTCCAGTCTCTTAGAATGTAAGGGATGTTTTTATCATAATACATTGCTACAGAAGAGAACCAAGCTTAGTCTGTAAGGAATCACACATGGTAGTGTGAATATCTATGCTGAATTATGGTCAACAATCATTCCTCCTAGACAAAACTAAAATATGTTCACTGAATACACAGGTAGATATATTTAATTCAGAATCTGATTTTGCTTTTATTTGATCAACATAAATGAGTTGGTTTAGTAATAAATATGTAGAAACTTTTGAAAACATATTTAAAAATCAACAAAACAAAGAAATAGTAATGGAGCTAAAGTTAAACTGGCTTTCAAAGTGGGAGCTTTACTGTAATCTCCATCATCTACTTTTTTCTAGCTTCAAAATTAGTTTATTTCAGAGACTGGAGAGATTGCCCAGTGGTTAAGAGAACTTATTACTCTTCCAGGGGACTTGAGTTCACTTTCCAACACCCAGTGGGGGCAATTCATTCCTTTAGCCTCTATAGCAGTAGTTCTCAACCTTCCTAATGCTGTAACCCTTTAATACAGTTCTTCGACTCCCCCAACCATAAATTTGTTTTTGTTGCTACTTCTTAACTGTAATTTTGCTACTGTTGTAAATCATAATGTAAGTATTTGATATGCAGGATATCTGATATGCAATCTCTGTGGGAGTCACAACGCACAGGTTAAGAACCACTGCTATATAGGCACCTACGTACTATTCAGAGAGAGATTGAGAGGGAGGATGGAGGAATAAATAAATAAATGCAACAAATAATATTTAAAAAGTAGTTTATTTCCACAACCACCCACCATTAGCTATTTTTGTTTAGAGAAGAAAGGAATATGGCGTCAACTTGAACTTCATGTGAGTTTAGCCTAAACAAACAAACAAAATTCTTGGAAGACCTCATATTTGTGGGTTTGACTAAATCCCTGGTGCCAATTGTTTTTTAAAGAATTATTTTAAAAACAGTATGTGTCTGTGTGTATACATATGCAAATTCCCACAGAGGGCAGAAGAGGGTGATACATGCCCTGGAGCTGTATTTATGGGTGGTTGTGAGCTGCCCAACACAGGTGCTGGGAATAACCCTGGGTCTTCTGTGAGAGCAGTAAGTGCTCTTGACCACTGAGCCATCTCTCCAGCCCTCAATTAGCTTTCTAATGCTTTGTTTATCTTTCCTCAAAGCACAGGGATATTTGTAAGAAAGATAGGAAATATCTTAGGCAATTTGTCTAAGTATACAACTTAACCCTACCTTTAAGGTACAAAACATTTTAGTTTGAGATAGTCCTAGTTAAATATTTTGTAATGCTCTCTTTAGTAGGAAAAAAAATCCAGTTGGGAAAACTGGGCATTGTTACTAAATTTCTCACAATTTTTTATTTATTATAAATTTTAACTATAGACAACACAAACTTTGCTCCTGGGTCCATACTTAAGAGAGCGAAATTGATTTGGGACAGAATGAACAAAATTAAATATATGAAGAATTGTGTATGAGTGCTGCAAATGTATATATAAATGTTCTAGGAACTAGCCAAGCATCAGAAAGATAAGAGAAGGTACTATAGGAAGAAGGTTTCAGAGGGCACACTCACAAGTACAGGATGTAGGCTGGCCTACATGTTATTGGAGCATCCCCAAAGTAAGTCAACAAGAAGGTAAACTAATGTATTCTGAATTCTGCTGCTGTCTTCCAAAGCTTATTCAAGAAATGAAGAGCAAAGAAGGTTTAGTCTCAGAAGAAAATTACCAAAATTAATGAAACTGAAGTCAGAGGCAGCATCAGTAATGAGCATGTGAAGCAAGACTTCAGAAAGAGTTCAAGTTCTGTAACTTGCTTTGTTGGCAGAAAATCTAATGCTATACTTTGTTGCCAAAACACCCACCAGTCTGCAGTGTGCTTGGTTTTGAATAAGAAAAAGGAAAAAATGAGCTCCAGAAAATCCTACAGGAACCATTTTTGATACTGAAATTTTACATGTCATGATAATTTTTTAAAAGATGAGAATTTTTGCCTCTATTTCTCAAATATTTGTAAAATAGCCAACTCAGGAAATGAAAAAAATCAAGGAAACAGACATAGAACATGAGGATTTGGAAAACAGATTTTAAAGGACCCCAAGTAGGAAATCAGGCAGATGATTTATCATTTCAAGGTTTTCATAGAAAATAATAATGTGGGCAATCTTTTATATGATATGAAATACCCTGAAGAAGGCACCTGAGCCAGGCACTTGGAATTAAAGACAATTGTTTCCACTCACACAAAGCAGATGCAAAAGGAGTAGCTGTCAAAACGAAATTTATACATTATCTTTCACTACCCATGAAAGCAAAGTCCTTGGGCACTTACTTTCCCCTTTCAGAAAACCAGAAACACTCCTCTATTTTTTTCATTCATTCCCACTTACACATTTAGACCTACCTACTTTTCACAGGATTTTGAAATCATAAAGTTACATTCCACTCTTCAAAACAACTTCCAGTCATTCATTTATTTGATTTTTTAATGATTTCATACACAAATTATGTATTTACATCATTCCCACTCAACACTCTACCACCTTCACTGGAATCCCCTCACTCCCTCAACTTCATGAACTCTTTGTCTTTAATTATTGTTATATGTATGAAAATAAAACCTACTGAGTCCATTTACTGTTGCTCATACACATATATATTTAGAGATGACCACTTGGAATTAAATAATCTGTAAAAGAGTTTGTCTATGTAGAAGATAGATTCTCCTCTTAGAAGTCATTAATTTCCTAAAGCTTCTCTTCCATGTGTGTGGCCTTGTAATATTTCTCCAATCTACAATGGCATGTCAACTGGTGTTATCCTTGTTCATGTAACCATATTGTTAAGATTTAATGGATGTACCTCCCTGTCATGTATAGAAGACACTATCTCACAGCAGATGTCCTAATCCTCTGGCTCTTACAATATGTCTCTCCCTTCTTTCATGTTGTTCCCCAAGCCTTATATGTAGGGGTTGTACAGATGTATCAGTTGGGGCTGGGTGCTCTATAGTGAACTGTTGTCTGCCTTTTGACTCATTACAGATGTCTAAAATGGTCTCTGTCAAATGAAAAGGGACACTTCTTTGATGAAATGTGATAGCTACTTCATCTATGGATATAAAGATAGGTATTCAGAATCTATTTGAAAATACTGGTTTAAGAAAGTGGCAAAAGTAGGTTCTACTCTAGGGTCCACAACCTCACCAGCCATGAATAATTGGCTACATTTATGTTATGGTACATGCTATGAATTCCCTCTTATTTACCAAACCTTAAATCCAATTAGATAGCTGTTTCTTGCCCAGATATAATTGCCACTATTGCACTTGGATATACTGCCATGGTGGTCATTGTTGTGTTTCCTAAGGTTTGTGGCTTGAGTAGGACTACTGATTGCTTTCCTTTCTTGACATCTTGCATAGCACTTTTAGATACTATCAGTTCTAGTTCTAGAGTGATGAAAAATTTCCCATAGTCATTGATTGATAAAACTAATATTGGAAACTATCCTTCTTAATAAAAGTAATTTACATATTCAACACAACCCCAGTCAAAATTCCTACAAAATTTTTACAGACATAGAAAAAAAATTACGAAATATATATGGAACCACAAAAGACCCTGGATAGTCAAAGAGATCCTGAGCAAAAAGAAAAATGAGGAAAGGATTACAATTTCATATTTTAAGAAATATTACAGAGCTATAATAATGGAATCAGTATGATTCTGGTACAAAAACAGACATGTAGATCAATGGTAAAAAATAGAAGACCTATATATGAGTTCAAGTTACTACATCCATCTTATATCTGAAAAAGATGCCAAAGACATACACTGGAGAAATGATAGCATCTTGAACAAATGGTGCTGGGAAAACTGGGTATCTATATATAGAAAAATTAAATTAGATCCACATCTATCATTTTGTACAAATACTAAATCCAAATGGTTCAATACCTCACGGTGAGTCCTGAAATGTTGAAATTGCTAGAAAAAAATGGGCAATAACCTATAAGACATAGACATAAGAAAAGAATTTCTGAACACAACTCCATTTGCCAAAGAATTAATGTCAATAATGGACAACTGACACCTCATAAAACTAGAACCCTTTTTACATCTAAGGAAACAATCAATTGAGTTGAAAAGAAAACCCCAGAGTGGGAGAGAAGCTTTGTCAGTTGTACATCTGATGGGGGTTAATATCCAGAATATACGAAGAAGTTCACAAAAGGAAAACAAAAATGAAGTCCAGAAAACAAATGACCCAATGGACATATTATACCTAAAGATCAAAAAATAACTCAACCCTCACCAGAGAAGCTTCTTCTTACAGTAGATGGATTAACAAAAACATCCAGAACTGGACAATATGTGGCTAGTGAGATAATTTGGAGCACTTAACCCTAAATGGGATGTCTTTATCACAACTCACCCCTCAAGGTCCAGGGAACTATGTAGAAGAGGAGGTTCAAGGATTTTAAGAGCCAGAGATGGTGGATGAGTCCAAAGAAACAGCGTCTTCCATACACAACAGGACTGGTACACTTATACACTTACAGAGACAGTAACAACACACACACGATCTTTACAGATTCGATCCAGTCAAAAATCCCAGCACTGGAAAAGGGTAAGTAGACACAAAGTCCCACCCCTTACCAAGAAGCTACATGGAACTGATACCTGCAGGGAGAGGTAAAATCAGTTTTCTCCAGTGGAATGTTAATGAGTATATCAACCACACTCAGGGGATGCCTAATGCCCAGGAGTTGGCCAACAAAATTGGACTTCATTTTTGTGTGTGTGCATTTTGCTTTATTTGTTTTATTTGGGTGTTTTTTGTTGTTGTTGTTGGTTTTTGTCTTACTGATTTTTTGAGTCTATTTTACTCATCTACTGACTTTTGATTTTTTGTTTCTCTTGGTTTTTGTGAGTGAGAAAAACATGAAGTTGCTGTGTAGATGGGAGGGGAAGATCTGGGAGGTGTTGGAGGAGAAAGAATATGATCAATGTATATTGTAGAAAAAGTTTTAAGCCAATCAACATAAAATGGGCTATGGATCTGAACAGTGTTGGGCATGAAGTCCCACCTCCAGCAGAGGAACACTTGTTAATTGTTAGCTTCTAGGAAAAGGAGAGGCAGTTTTTTTCTATTAGTTTAGCCCCTGGCAATCAGTTGTGTTCCAGTATAAAGCAACAATCTAATAGTATTTGGCTATACAAATTGACCTTGATGAGAAAAAAAAGAATGTGACCAAAACACATTATATAAAAATTCTTAAGGAACTGGAACTATTTTAAAAAGTATGCACACAATCAATATTGTTAACATAAAAACATTCTCAAAATATATTTGATCATCAACTAATGAACATAATAAACAAGAAAGAAAGCATATGTATCACCTGGTAATGAAGTTCAAGCAGATATCATTTGTGAATAACAATTGATAATATTAAAAAGAGCATAGAAATTGTTCATTAACCTAATAACATGATGGCCTCTAAAGGGTAGATGACAGAAATGTCTTCATTCATTATTTTTAAACATTTCTTTATTTTTATGTTGTATTGTTTTATGGTAAAATTATAATTTCTTTTTAATTAAACACCTTTTTGGAGAAACCAAAGGAAGTAATCTAGATCCTTTATCTGCAAATTCCACTTTAAGTATATTTTTTACTTTAAAAAATTGTATTTATTGAATTGGAGTATGTGGTGTGTGTGTGTGTGTGTGTGTGTGTGTGTGTGTGTGTGGTTGGGGGACTCACATGTGATATGGTGTACATGAGAGGTCAGAAGACAACTTGTCTATGCTTTGCTTCTACTATGTGGGTCCCAGGGATTAGAATCGGGTCATCACACTTGACAGCAAGTACTGTAATTCACTGAACCATCTTGCTAGTCCCAACAATTCTACTAAGGAAATAACTAGACACATAAAATACTTAAAATATCATATGACCTTTTAATTTATATAATACTAAAAAAGAGATGCTATTTAAATATTAAAGTTATAACTACATTATGATGCATAAACAGAGTAATATATTAATATTAAAAATTTTAAGGATAGTTAAATATGAAAATACCATATGACTATAGGGGGAAAATGATGACTCAATAATACTTTCTTGGTGTTGTTGGTGTTAGTGTCGGGTAAAAGGGCCAGCGAAAGAAACACACCCTGACCCTGAAACCAGAGCCAAAAGGCTAAAAATGGTCAGTGAAAGAAACATACCTTGGTCCAGAAACCAGAGCCAAAGAAACACATTCTGTCCCTGACCAACTCAGCATGTAAACCAACCAATCCCTGAACAGGAAAACCAACCAATTCCTGAACAGGAAATGCAGCCAATCTCTGAGCTTGTCCAAACTCAGGGATTGAAATCTGTCCAATTCCCACCCTGAAAATCTCCACCCTAGAAAAACTCCACCCCTAAGGAACCCTATATAAGACCTGTGCCTCTTCAGTTTGCTGCTGCCTTTTTTCAACTGGCAGAGGCAACCATCCCTCTGGATTCTTACTCCACCAATAAACCTCTTGAATCAGGTTTGGGTGACAACCTTCTCGTTGAGTAGAGCAGAGAAGTAGCAATTTTTGACAGAGCAGAAGGGAGCAGAGTTGTTATAATCCCAGTGATTGGAGCAGAACTGTAACAATTTTGCTGTGGAAACTCGCCCCTACTGGAGCAATGTTATTACATTGGGGAAACCTTTCCCTGGAGCAAAGCCGTAAGCTGCTACTCTTACAGTGACTTTGTGGTATCCTTGGCTCCTGACTGCCAGAAAAATTCTCCAAGCTGCAATACATACAGCTCATTTTTTTTTGTTTTGGTCAAATTAATGGAAAACAACTTTGCAATTTAATAATAGTTGAGAAGGATACAAATAGTTTTATTATAAGGTCATGGTTATGCTGGCAAGGAATCAATTAATGTCCTATTGAGATCCAATGAATGGTTTTGGTAGGAAATAAAAGAAATTCTCCTCATGTGAGATGTGCTTTTATGTTTATTTACTTTGTTTTTTCCAAGAATATAAAAATATAAAATAACAGACTGAAATCTGGAGTGGAAGATCACCCTGACATACTTCCTCCCCCTTCCCTTCCTCTAATTATAGGATTCCGAGCTTCCCACTCTCTATTAGGCAGGAAAAGCAGTTGAACTGACAAACTGCAAGAAGGAGGGGAAAAAGAATGGAGGAGAGGGAGGGGAAGATGAATGGGGGAGGAGGAGAGGAAAATGGTATTGACTCGAGATTTTCAAAATATTTGACAGGGAGATATAATTGGAATAGAAAGAAGAAGGAAAGCAACATATAAGAAGAGAGGAAGTTTAAAAAAACATATAGTGATATAAAGATCAGAAAAGCTAGGACTGGGGCTGTGACTCCGTGATAGGACAGAGTTAATGCTCTTCTAATGAGTTCAATGCTAAGTACTAGAAAAAAAAAGGAAAAATAATAAAAAAGGGAGAAAGAAAGAGAGGGCAAGCCCTTTCACACATCTAGTAGAAAAACTCTACATGAGACATTTTGAAAAAGAGGTCAGCACGTGAGTAAGGAGAAAGGCCTTATTCGGGGGCTCACTGACCATTTTTAAATACAATGTGTTCCACCATCACACTGTACAGTTTGGATTCACAGGCCAAGGATTTGAGCAAATGACAAACTTGAAGTCTCCTTTGGAATATTTAATTGCTAGGGTCATAAGTTAGTAACTGGCATGAGGAGAAGAGAATAATGATTCATTTCCCTATGGGGGGGGGAAGGAATTGATTGGTGGAGATCAGTGTAGATAATGCCAAAGAGGTGATTATTTGGTCAGAGAATTTGTCTTTCACTGTCTTTTTCTCAAAAGACACCTAAAGACATATCATATGGTAGAAAAAGTAAAGAACCTATCATAGAGTATATGTGCACATAAACATGTATTTCAATTTCTATTTATACTAAGGTAAAAGAGGAGGTGCTCTACAATAGCAGTGTTTTCTGGGATATTGAACTTCATATGATTCTTATTCCCCTGTTTTATTAGTTATACTTTTGGTGCTGTGATAAAATCCAATGGTCAAGGCAAACTGTAGAAGGAAGACTTCGTCTTGGAGTATGGTTCTGAGGGAAAGCCCACAATGGTGGGAAATGGCAGCAGGTGGCCAGAGCAGGAATTTGAGAGATCACATCTTCAGCATCATAGAGAAAGCAAGGAACTGGAAGTGGGGTGAGACTATGCACCCTGAAAGCCCACGCCCAGTGATATACTTTCTCTAGCAAGACTACTCCTCAAAAAAGTTCCATAACTTCTCCAAATGTTCACACCAACTGGAGTCCAAATGTCGAAAATACTTGACCCCATGGAGGGCATGTTCTCATTCTAATCACTACACTTATATACCATGAAAATCTTTGAAAATATTATATTACTTTTTAAAGTTCTAGACTATTCATTTTATCTTGCTATATCCTATACTGTGTATTAAGCTATATTTCACAACTCAAATTATACTGCAAAGTATACATCAAAACAACAACCAAACATCATTTCTCTTCAATTAGCAGAATATCGATTTAAAAAAAGTGCTGGCCATCCCATCACCAGAGTAGGTCAGTTCGGGCTGTCTCTCGACCATTGCCAGCAGTCTATTGTGGAGGTATCTTTGTGGATTTCTGTGGGCCTCTCTGGCACTTTGCTTCTTCCTATTCTCATGTGGTCTTCATTTACCATGGTCTCCTATTCCTTGTTCTCCCTCTCTGTTGTTGATCCAGCTGGGATCTCCCGCTCCCCCAAGCTCTCTTTCCCTCGACCCTCACCCTTCACTACCCCCACTCATGTCCAGGCTGTTCATGTAGATCTTTTCCATTTCTCCGTCATTGGGCGATCCCCGTGTCTTTCTTGGGGTCCTGTTTTCCAGGTAGCCTCCCTGGTGATGTGAGTAGCAGTCCAGTCATCCTTTTTTCACATCTAGTATCCTCTTATGAGTGAGTACATACCATGTTTTTCTTTCTGAGTCTGGGTTACCTCACTCAGGATGATTTTTTCTAGATCCTGTACAATAACACATTTGTCTGCAAAGCTCATGATGGGATGGTCAAACACCCTAATTGTCCTGCTAGAAACCCCATCCAACTACTGAGGGATCTGGATGCAGAGATCCATGGCTAGGCCCCGGGTGGAGCTCTGGGAGTCCAATTAGCGAGAATGAGGAGGGTTTATATGAGAGAGAATTGTTGAGACCAAGGTTGGATAAAGCACAGGGACAAATAGCCAAACGAATGGAAACACATGAACTATGAACCAATGGCTGAGGGGTCACCAACTGGATCAGGCCCTCTGAGTGGGTGAGACAGTTGATTGGCCTGATCTGTTTGGGAGGCATCCAGGCAGTGGGACCGGGTCCTGTGCTCATTGCATGAGTTAGCTGTTTGAAACCTGGGGCCTATGCAGGATCACTTGGCTCGGCCTGGGAGGAGGGGACTGGACCTGCCTGGACTGAGTCTACCAGGTTCATCTCAGTCCACGGGGGAGGCTTTGCCCTGGAGGAGGTGGGAATGGGGGGTGGGCTGGGGAGAAGGTGAGGGGGGGCGGAGGGGGGAGAACAAGGGAATCTGTGGCTGATATGTAGAACTGAATTGTATTTCAAAATAAAAATAAAAAATTTTAAAAAAATTAAAAAAAAAGTGCTGGCAAAAACACAGAGAAAGATGAACTCTCAGATTGTTGTTAAGAATATAAATTAATTCTGCCATTATTAAAAAAAACATATGAATGATTCACTGAGTATGATTAGGAGAAAACTGCACTCACATGTATATTGAAGCAGTACTCACAAGAGTCAAAATATGGATTGAATCTAAGTGTCCAAAATATGCACTATTAGTCAATCACAAAAGAATGCATTTCTGTAATTCTAAGTAACACAAATGGAACTTGCACCGAAAGACAAACACTTCAAGAGCACCCTTGTACCCACAAGACTATCTGAGAAGAACAGAGTAAAAACAGTGGTTATGAGCACCTGGCAAGGGAGAAGTGGAAGAGGGGATAGAGAGAAGATGGTTATTGGGTATGAGTATAGTTATATAAGAGGAATAGTTATCTTTCACAGACTAGGAAAACTATAATTGAAACAATTCAGTGCATATTTTTTTTTTTTTTGGTTTTTCGAGACAGGGTTTCTCTGTGTAGCTTTGGGCCTTTCCTAGAACTCACTTGGTAGCCCAGGCTGGCCTCGAACTCACAGAGATCCGCCTGGCTCTGCCTCCCGAGTGCTGGGATTAAAGGCGTGCGCCACCACCACCTGGCTCAGTGTGTATTTCAACACAAGGAAAGAAGACATCTGAGTTAATGGATATGACAATTACCATGATATTATCACTACAGAATGTACTTACATCAATGTTATGTTTACTAAATGTTTTAAAATATTAGATCATGTCTTTTGTGTAGATATTATGGTTTGATGGTTTGGCTTTTTACAGGATTTTTATGTGTGCAAATTTGTGAGTCTATGTGTCTATATGTGTTTCTTGAGCTTTTTCTTTGGCTCTTTTTTATTTGTTTATCCCATTCTGGTTTGTTTGTTTTTATTTTACTAATTTTCTTTATAGAAAATTACTTTTATATTATTATTATCATTATTATTATTTGATGCTTGTTTGTATTCTAATGAGAGAAAAAGAAAGGGTGTGGAGTCAAGTGGGTGGAAAGGTGGGGAGGACTTGAGGAAGGGGAAGCAGCAATCAGAACACAAGGTATGAAAAAACTATTTTCAAAAAAAAATTAGATCATAGGACTGAAGTACATTGCCCCAGGGCAGAGGACAAATAACAACCCTGGATACCAAAGAATGAATTTTCATATTGAGTTTCAAAATAATATTGCAAAGCTCTTGGCTAAGTGTCTGAAAAATAAAGCAACTTAAGTTTGCTAGAGTAGGGTACTTGAGAGAGAAAAAGAGAATTTCAGAATTCCAAAGATTTATGTTCTGAAACACTTAGTAGGGAGACAATGTCTAAAATATAGGAGCATGTTTCCTGTGATAGAAGCAAAAAGAATCTCTTCTGAACTGGGAGGAGACTTTGGAAAGGATGAAGAAATAAAGACTATAATGCCCATGTGCAGCCATATTACCTGCTCTCCTCCAGGTCTAAATACATTGAAATGAAATAGAGGTAAAGATTTCAGCTAGACTAAAAATTCAAACTCTGCCCCACTTTTTTGCCTCATTTAATACTTGTACTATAACATACTTTAATATTGCAATAATTTCAAAGTCTGCATGAATGTAATAAGTTTATTGACTAAGAATAATTTAAATGCAAGTAATTTGGAAAGGAATTGACTTCTTCCCCACACTCAAACATTCTTTTGGGGATTTTTTTTGTTTCATTGATGCTTTTATTTATTTATTTATTTATTTATTTATTTATTTATTTATTTATTTATTTATTTATTTATTTCCTCCAGTCTGAGGAAACAGGATCGGCTGAGAAGTTGGCAAAGTGAGGTTAGCTGTGGTATGTTCTGTCTCTCTGATCTTTCAGAATTCACCCCAATATCTGGCTCCTGGTTTGTTTTTTATTAATAAGAAAATTTAAGATTTGTGTTACCAAGCCTGTCTGATGACAGTTGGGCTAGACTCGTTAGAAATAATTTCATTGACTTTTTTTTGGCCAGTTGTGTTTGGCTCTATTCTATGTCTCTGTGCTATCCAACCTCTTGTTCTTGGTCATTTAGGCAGTGTCTGTCATTGGATCCCTCTTATGGTGTGAGCCTCAAGTTGGACCAAGCATTGAAGGGCCACTCCCACAAGTTCTGCACCACCACTAACCCAGAGCATCTTGTAGGCAAAACAATTGCAGGCCAAAGGTTTTGCGGCTAGGTTAATGTTCTAGTACAACCACTGAAAGTCTTGCCTGATTTCAGAAGATGATTGGTTCAGGCTCCGTATCCTCCATTACTGGGTGTCTTAGCAAGGTCACCCTCACAGATTGCTGGGAGTTTCTATTGCACTAGGTTTTTAGCTCACCACAGAGATGCTCCCCCATTCCAGTTGTCTCTCCCAGTACTCTCTCACTCCATCCTTCTCACACTTGACCTCACTCCTCCATCCAGACCCCTCCTCCCCACCCACTGGTGATGATTATTTTATTTTCCTTTCACAATGAGATTCATGCATTCCCCCTTGAGTCCCCTTTGTTACATAGCCTCTCTGGGTCTATGGGTTATAGCACAGTTATCCTTTAAGAATAATATCCACTTATAAGTGAGTACATGCCATGAGGTTTTTATTACTACTGCTCTGTAGTACAGCTTGAAATCAGGGATGGTGATACCTCTGGAAGTTCTTTTACTGTACAAGGTTGTTTTAGCTATCTGTTTTTTGTTTTGTTTTGTTTTTCCTTATGAAGTTGAATATTCTTTACTTAATAGCTAATACCTACTTATAAGTGAGTACATACTATGTTTGTCTTCCTAGGTCTGGGTTATTTCACTCAGAATGATTTTTTGTAGTTCCATCCATTTGCCTGAAAATTTCATGATATCATTGCTTTTAACAGCTGAGCAATACTTTATTGTATAAATGTACCACATTTTCTTTTCCCATTCTTCAGTTGGGGGACATGAATGTTGTTTCCAGTTTCTGGCTATTATGATTAAAGCTGCCACAAACATAGTTGAGCAAGTGTCCTTATGATAGATAGGATGGAGCATCCTTTGGGTATACACCCAGGAATGGTGTAGCTGGGTCTTAAGGTAGGTTGATTCCCAATTTTCTGAGAAACTGCCATACTGATTTATAAAGTAGCTGTACAAGTTTGCACTCCCACCAACAGTGGAGGAATGTTCCCCTTGCTCCACATCTTCCCCAGCATAAGCTGTCACTTGTGTTATTAACCTTAGCCATACTGACAGTTATAAGATGGAATCTAAAAGTCATTTGATTTACATTTCCCTGGTGACTAAGGATGTTGAACATTTCTTTGTTTCTTAGCCATCTGAGATTCTTCTGTTGAGAATTATCTGTTTAGACCTGTACTCCATTTTTAAATTGTGTTATTTAGTTTTGCCATGTCTAGTTTCTTGAATTCTTTACATATTTTGGATATTAGCCCTCTGTCAGATGTGGAGTTGGTGAAAATTATTTCAAATTCTGTAGGCTGCCTTTTGCCCTATTGATGGCGTTCTTCTCTTTGTTTCTATGTTATTGATTTCAGCCCTCAGTTTGATTATTTCCTGCCATCTACTCCTCTTGGTTGTCTTTGCTTCTTTTTGTTCTAGAGCTTGCAGGGGTGCTGTTAAGTCACTAGTGTGAGATCTCTCCAATTTCATTATGTAGGCACTTAGAGCTATGAACTTTCCTCTTAACACCACTTTCATTGTCCCATAAGTTTGGGTATGTTGTACCTTTATTTTCATTGAATTCTAGAAAGTCTTTAATATTTTTCTTTATTTCTGCCTTGACCCAGCAGACTTTCAGTAGAGAGTTATTCAGTTTCCATGAGTTTGTAGGCTTTCTGTTGTTTCTGTTGTTGAAATTAAGCTTTAGTCCATGGTGGTCTGATAGGATGCAGGGAGTTATTTCAATTTTCTTATATCTGTTAAGACTTGGATTGTGACCGAGTATGTGGTCCATTTTGGAGAAAATTCTGTGAGGCACTGAGAAGGTATATTCTTTTGTTTGGGTGAATTATTCTGTAAAAATATGTTAGGGCCATATGATTCATAATGTCTGTTAGGTCCATTATTTCTGTTTTGCTTTTGTCTGGATGACATGTCCATTGGTGACAGTGGAGAATTGAAGTCTCTCACTATTAATGTGTGAGGGCTGATATGTGACTTAAGCTTTAGTTTAAGTTTAAGTTTCTTTTACAAATGTGAGTGCCCTTGCATTTGGGGCATAGATGTTAAAATTGACATGTCATCTTGGTGGAATTTTTCTTTGATGAGTGTGAAGTCTTTCCCTGTCTCTTTTGATTAGTTTTGGCTTGAAGTCCATTTTGTTAGATATTAGAATTGCTACACCAGCTTTCTTCTTTGGTCCATTTGCCTTGAAAATCTTTTTCCAACCCCTTACTCTGAGATAATGTCTATCTTTGATGTTAAGGTATGTTTCTTGTGTGCAGCAGAAGGCTGGATCATATTTTCATATACATTCTGTTAGTCTGTCTTTAATGATCAGTGATTGTTAATTCCTGTTATGTTGTTATTGGTAGTGGTGGTGGTGGTGGTGTGTGTGAGAGTGTGTGTGTGTTGTATGATATTTTGTTTGTGTTCTGACCAAAAAAAAGCTTGCCTAGAGATCAGAGGATGGAGCTAGTCACTAGTTGACCACAGGGGCTAGATCATCGTGGCACATACCTTTAATTCCAGCACTTGGGAGGAGGAAGCAAGAAGATCAGGAGTTCAAGGTCACCCTGAGCTACACAATATTGAACCAGTCTAAAAGAGAAACAGAGCTGGGTGGTGGTGGTACATGCCTTTAATCTCAGCACTAGGGAGGTAGAGACAGAAATATAAGTCAGGTGGAGACAGGATCTCAGCACCTATTCAGTCTGGGGATTTATAGAGACAGGATCACCCCATTCGTCTGAGATGTTTGTTGTAGAGCTAAGAAGTCCCTGGTGGCTAGCTGCTTTGCTTCTTGGATCTTTCAGCTTTCACCCTCAATATCTAACTCTGGGTTTTTATTGTTAACACTAATTAAGATCACACTTTGTGTGTGTGTGTGTGTGTGTGTGTGTGTGTGTGTGTGTGTGTGCGTGCGCTCGCGAGCGTCCCCCTCCTTTTGGTTGTTCTAATGTGAGATTACTTATTTCTTCTGTTTTCATGGGTGTAGTTAGTCTCCTTGAGTTGGAGTTTTCTTTTTAGTATTTTCTGTAGGGCTGGATTTGTAGATAGATATTGTGTGAATTTGACTTTATTATGGAATATCTTTTTTTCCGTCTATGATAACTGAAAATTTTGCTGGATATAGTAATTTAGGCTGGCATCTGTGGTCTCTTTGAATCCACAAGACATCTGTCCAAGCCCTTCTGGCTTTAAAGTCTATAACCAATTTGGGGGCTGAGACACAGTGATGAAGAGGCTAGGAGGGATTGGGTATAGTGCCTGGGAGGCAACAAAAAAGTGGAAGAGGTCTGCTTCTGAGCAGCCTATCTTGAGTTCTGGTGGCCAGTGTGCTCTCTAGACTGTCATGGAGTCTGCCCAAGTTGGGGAATGGAGTTCTGGTGGCTGGCGTGGCCTCTGATCCAGCAGTGACACTCTGCCTGAGTTTTCCTGCCTGTTTTTCTGGTTGGTGTGCTCTGTTCTTCTGGCTTGTATTGCGTGCAGCTATTCTTATGACTGATATAGCCTGTACCTGAGCAGGAGATGTGCTCCTGAGTTCATGCCCCACTTTTGATTTGAGTCTTTTAGAGGTGTCAAACTCCATGATCGCCTCTAGAGACCACAGAATGCCAGCCTGTTTAGGTAAAATCTCCATTGGGTTCCAAGCTATCTGCAGAAAGTATGAAAATTCCCCAGGTGTCTGAATGGATCAAGAGAAATCACTAAGAACTGAACACCAGTGTGTCTGCAATGTACAATCATAGCATAAGAAAAAGGTTAGGTATTAGATGCAAATTGGCCTGCCAATCCTTAAGGACAGTAAACTTGACAGAATTTCAAATTTATCTATGTGTGCTGAAATAGGCACTCAGTCAGTCTAAAATTATTAAAGACTTCCCACCTTTCCACTTATTTCCACTCCAAATCATTGCTAGATGTTGTCCATACAAGACTACTACATGCCGGGCGGTGGTGGCGCATGCCTTTAATCCCAGCACTCGGGAGGCAGAGCCAGGTGGATCTCTGTAAGTTCGAGGCCAGCCTGGGCTACCAAGTGAGTCCCAGGAAAGGCGCAAAGCTACACAGAGAAACCCTGTCTCACAAAACCAAAAAAAAAAAAAAAAAAAAAAAAGACTACTACACAACATCAACACTGAATGCAGGCAGGCAGGTAAGCGAGTTATTTGTCATGTATATCTCAGTAAAGGTCAAGAGGCATAGAAGAATATTGACAAACAGATTCAAAAGAAATTAGAACACAGATAAAGGAAAATGGAAGAATTAAGTTCACAGACTCGTAAGGAGCTCAGTTCATACCAAAAATTCTTATAATAGCTTACACAAGACTAAGGTTACAGGACTAATTTGAAATCCAGGTTAACAGGTGCTGACAACTAAACTCAACTTCCCTGGAAAGAGCAGTATGTGCTCTCAAATGCTGAGCCATCTCTCCATCCCTGCAATTGCTTTATTCTAATGCTTGGTTCAGGGTCAAAAGAGATAAATGCAAATATGACAAAACACTTAAAATTTTTGTAATATTTGAAAGTATAATGTATAACAAGTTCAAAAATCAGATGTGCAACATCACAGTGTTCTTTATTTCTCTGTAACTGAAATTCATCTACCCTAAGAAATAGTGAAAATTTCATTTCAAATAAGAGTTTGACACCTGATAAGTACTTTGATAAACGTACAAGGAAAGTGCTGTGGGAGCAAACATAGGAGAGCCATTCTTTCCTCTGAAAGGTTCATAAATCTCTTTAAAGTTGAATCTGCAAACATAAACATATGAAATGATGACAGTGAGCGATGATATTTCTTGTTTGTTTGACAAATTCTCACTATAGTCATGTAAGAGAAGTCAAGGTAAAGAGGATGGAGTGGGATTTGTCTTGCTCCTTCGGAATATATGTTGTATTATTAAGAACAGAGAAAAGTAAAAGTTTGTCATTGATGGACTCTATCCAGGGACTACATATTCTTAGAACTATGACTGTTCTGGACCACAGACATTTTTATATTCACTTACAGTGTCCCTTTAAACAAAAATAAATGAGCTGAGGTGTATCATGGACTTTCCAGTCCAACATTGGACATGCAATTTGCTTTTGAAAATAAATATCATGTAAGGATAAAGAATAGAGACTCCAGAATCCAGGGTGTTTGAATTGAAATTCAAGGCCTAGCTCTAACTGTCTGTGAGACACTGAGGAAATAACTTACCTTCCCTGGGCCTTCAATTTCGCATCTGTAAAATGGGGACATTAATAATAGGTTTTTATTATTGATAATTAAATTAATTGAAACTTACACTGCACAGAGAATAGAGCTAAATAAACATTGGGTTATCTGCAACTTGGTTATGTTCTTTCCTGGCCCTTAAAACATTTGGAATAATGAATTTAGATTAATTTTGTCACAAGAAAACTTCCATCATGTTACTTTCTAAAAGTAATTTGGGTGGATCTCAATACATGCTGCAAACTGTTGAATTCCAATGGGGTTTTGCCATGAATGTTTACCTTGTATGTCCCACATGAATGACTCATTCACATCACTATACAAATTTCTGAGATGTTTAGACTCTGTAGATAGCAAAGGTCACGAGAGATAACCCCTGTATTTACAGGGATGACTGCTCATTAAGTGAAACTAGAACTGTATGTGATTATTAATTGCGGTGAAATATTATAATGCTAAATGCTAGAGGATTTGGATCTGTTGGAGAAAGCAGTGATTGTAGCAACATGTAATGCACCACAGATGATTTACACATGGTATTAGATTGTGGCTAATTCTTGAAGGAAGAATAAGATCTATAGCTGCCTTGGAATTAGATATAATAATATATTAAAAACCAAACTCAGCTAGCCTGAGATTTAACGGGAATAAGGAATCAACTTGTTGATGCTGACATAAAATGGATTGTAGATAGAAGAGAATGCTAGGTGAACTGTTCTAAGTATTATGCTGGGAGCAGTTACAGACTGAATAAAGATTTCAGCACTGGAAGAGATTGGGAGGTCAAGAGTAATTCATTTTCTTCAAAAAATATTTTATGAAAATTAATTTGTTAGTAGGGTAGAGGATGGATGGAAGAAGTAGATAACAGATGAGTACCAACAAAACATGAAGACTAGCTCAGAGGTTGCTGTAATCAACAATTTGAGATGAAGTTGACCTAGGTCTGGGTCAGCATAAGACCATGAACCTGAAGCTTAAAAAAAGTAAGTTAAAAACATTATCGAGGAAATGATGCCTCTCCAAGTCTTATCCATTTAACTTCTATCCGTGTATCAAAATGAAGAGTTACTACTTCAAGAACTTTAGTTCCCCATTATTGTATGCATAGTTCATCAAAGTGCACTATTGAAACATGTTTCTTGCCCAGATTGTGGTGTCTGTCTCAGTTTTGTTAATTCATTTGTCTATCTAAGACTGTGCACAATGTCCAATATACTTTTAAAATTATATAAGTTTTCAAAATTATAGAACTAAACCAAAGATCACAAAGGACAGGTTACTTTGGGTGAATGAAAAGAGAAATAGTTACTGTATTTAGGATATTCATAGAATTTCTATAAGATGCACTAACTTGGGGAAAAGTGGAAAATCCCAGAAATATCTCTCAAACTCCATCTCTTTCTATCTCTGTCTCTATGTCTCTTTCTGTCTGTTTCTCTCTCTCTCTCTCTCTCTCTCTCTCTCTCTCTCTCTCTCTCTCTCTCTCTCACACACACACACACACACACACACACACAAACATTCACTCCCTACATCCCTCTTTTAACAAGTAAAACTATTTTGAAGGAATAACAAAGTTTCATATTTTAATAACATCATGTACATTTATTCAAACTGAAGAACAGAGAATCTTGGGAAATTAGACACAGAAGCAGTTTGATCTTAAATCACACAGAGCATCTGAGTTGTCTGATATAAGGAATATGAAATGGGGTTGTGTCAGGGCACATAAGAGGGCATACATAGAGTAGAGGAGGTTCTAGAAAAATAAAACATTCTAGTATAATAATCAGATTAATGTAACCGTAACTATAAGCTTTGGGTTTGCTATCCTACTGCCCTTAAAAAGATGAAGTTACATACTACTGAAGGAAAAATAAGAGGGACATAGTCATGTTATCTTTAATAGTACTTCTTTTCTATGTTGTACAACTACATTTGCACTTCAGTAGACTCAGGGACACTACATATCTTAGGGGCTGTATTTTGAACAGTTAAAAAGTATTGGAAACTGTCTCTTATCCCTGAAAGTGGATGGATTTTAGAGTTAAAGAACTAATGAAATGTGACAAATTCCCATTGGCAAGGCATAGCCTTTTAAGTGAATAGCTCAAGAGGTATCTGTTCGCTTTCATCTAGAGACAACCATGAAATGGGTTGGCTGTAGTCACATTCTCTGGCTATAATAACACAGAAATATGCTTCAAATGAGTCATCATCATCAACCCTTAAGGCATAGTCCTTGATCAGGATGGAACACATTCTGATGGTCAACAAGAATTTTTTGAACTAATTTCAATTGCATTTGCAATGATGATGATAAATTTGGCCTGATTAAGTCATATGTCAACAAAAGGCACCCAGGTGTCATATTTCTGATTGAAGCTTATTTTTACTTTATGATCAGAAATTACAGCAAGCAAACATAACTGAACTAATTATGCACACAGGGGAACTAGAAATTTCATAGGGTTTAGATTAAAACACACCTAGATTAGAAGATTAGCTTGAATACCAGTTCTGTAAACTTGAATAAATTTTAAAACTTCTCATATTTCCAGCATTTCATCTTGAAAATGATGATTATAATGATGCCTTCTTAAAATTTGTATTACGATAAAACACTACAATCTATGTAAGTATCAGACAAAAAACATTGGACTTACACACTTAAATGTCTTTGCCAAGTGAATAAAGTATTATATTATTATAGCTAGACTGGTGTGGCAGATCAAATCATACTACTTCTCCAAGGATTTCCATACTGCAACACCTATAAATTGTTTATCCTTACATGGAAAAATGAATGTTCCCAGTGGGTAAATTAAGGATTTTGTGCTGGTTAGTTTTATGTCAACTTGACAAATCTAGTGTCATCTAAGAGGAGGAGACACAGTTGAGAAAATATCTCAAAATCAGGCTGTAGGCATTTTCTTAATTAGTGATTGATGGGGCAGGGCTCAACCCATTGTGGGTGTTACCATACCTGGGCTGGTGGTCTTGTGTACTATAAGAAAGCAGATTGAGCAAGCCATGACTAAGCCATAAGCAGCAGTCCTCACTGGCCTCTTTGACAAAGGGTCTGTGATTCTGGACAGGTGAGCCAAATAAACCCTTTCCTCCCCAAATTTCTCTGATCATGATGTTTCATCACAGTAATATTAACCCTATGATAAATCCTGAGAAGGGTAAATTATGAAGTACCTTTCAGGTGGGCTCCATGTAGCTATGAGGGTCTTTAAAAGATGGATGGAAAAGGATCAAAGGCTTGAGAAAAAGCTATGATGACAGAAAATAACTGATGTGATTCAATGATGAAGGAGGGAGTAATAAGACAGGAAATGCTGCTGTGGGATGTTTTGTATGGCAAATGTGTTGCTGATTAGTCAATAAATAAATCACTGATTGGCCAGTGGCCAGGCAGGAAGTGTAGGCAAGACTAACAGAGAGGAGAATTGAGAGAACAGGAAGCTGGGTGAGGGAGACACTGCCAGCTGCCACCATGACAAGCCGCATGTGAAGATCCCGGTAAGCCACGAGCCATGTGGCAAGGTATAGATTAATGGAAATGGATTAATTTAAGCTGTAAGAACAGTTAGCAAGAAGCCTAGTACGGCCATACAGTTTGTAAGCAATATAAGTCTCTGTGTTTACTTGGTCGGGTCTGAGTGGCTGTGGGACTGGCGGGTGACAGAGATTTGCCCTGACCGTGGGCCAGGAAGGAAAACTCTAGCTACAAATGGCGTCCAACGTGGTGGCAAGAGTTTCCACCTAAAAACTGAGAAAAAAGATTCTAAAACGGAGCTAAAAACCAGCTTCCTAATTGTCTCCCTCAAATGAGCAGCAGCTGCCGGTTTGAGCTACTGGTGGGTTCCTATTGTGCGCGCTCGACCTGCAGTATGGCAGGAATGAGGCCTCTGCAAGTAGCACATTAAGCTGTGTGGTGGATTTAGCCTTTGCAAGTATAAAACAAAAAAAGAGGTTTCTGGGCTACACGCTGCTTGGATAAAAGCATAGACCCACGATAGCTCCCAGAGCCGGTGGAAAACATACCACCGCCATGTTGGGAAGCTGAGGTGGGCGGAGCCAGCAGCCACAGCTACTGCTGTTTAAAGCGATAGATTCACAATAAGACAGATTCAGATGTAATAGTTTACAATGTGTGTGAAATATACATAGGCTTGAAAGAGACAAAAAAGGTGATATATACAGTTATATAAACAAATACATAGTTTTAAAAAATAAAGTCTTTAAAGAGACAGTAAAATTAATATAGAAAATAAGCCACGTGAAGATGAATATTACACAGAGAATCTGGATTGTGTTGTCTTTGGGATTTTTAACTGCAGAAAAACATTTGATTGTAAAACCTGTTGAGTTATGCCAAAATGTATATTTTAAAGATACCTTGACTTCAAAATTTGGATGTAAGGATATGTTACTTTGGAAAGGAGACTCTGCTTTTGTTTCCACAGAAAGCCAGAGGCTATGGATTTGTTCCAGATTAAGATACATCAGGTTTGACCAGCCAAGACCTCCTGAAAGGTCTCCGATGACACCATGGCCCAGATGATCCAACATCCAGAATGATTTGAAGGTGACTGGCTCAGAGGATACACCCTCATGGACTACTCCATGATCCTAAAATTTTCTTTGTGTCCCCATAAGATACAGCGCCCCCCTCCAGCAGGAAGTAGTAAGAGAAGCTACGCCCAAATTCCCAAATTATATGTAATTTTACTTTGTTAAGGTTAAAACCTTCCTTTTTGAAAAAAAAAATAGGGAAGTGCTGTGGGATGTTTTGTATGGCAAATGTGTTGCTGATTAGTCAATAAATAAAACACTGATTGGCCATTGGCTAGGCAGGAAGTGTAGGCGGGACAAGGAGGAGAATAAAGCTGGGAAGTGGAAGGCTGAGTCAGAGAGACACTGCCAGCCTCCACGATGAGAAACAGCATGTGAAGATGCCGGTAAGCCACGAGCCATGTGGCAAGGTATACATTAATGGAAATGGATTAATTTAAGCTGTAAGAACAGTTAGCAAGAAGCCTGGTACGGCCATACAATTTGTAAGCAATATAAGTCTCTGTGTTTACTTGGTTGGGTCTGAGCGGCTGTGGGACTGGCGGGTGATAGAGATTTGCCCTGACCATGGGCCAGGAAGGAAAACTCTAGCTACAAAATGCCAGCAACCTGACCTCCAGAAGTTGAAAAGGTAAAGAAGCAGATATTCTTATAGAGTCTTCAAATGGAATGTAGCACTATGAAACCCTTGACTTAAAGATGTCTCATCTCCAGAGATGGAAATTAATATATCAGTGCTATATCAAGCAACTAAGTTTGTAGCAATTTTTTATAGCAACAGTCACAGATAAATAAATCTGAATGTCATACAAAGGATACTTCATGGTGTCACCATCCCCCAGAAATATCATTTTTGTGCTGATGTCAGCAAATTCTCTATCATTTGATACCATATGACAACAGGCAGAAAATTTCCAAAATTTATCTTCCAAACCACAATCACAACGTTACTCCTGAGCATGAGCCTATGTCATCACTGATGACATTTCTAAGTCCATCATCCTAGAACACTGGCTATGCCCAAAAGATGTTTGCATTGATAATTGTGACTTTCTGGATAATCTTCACTCTAGATCTTCAAAAGATAGTAAGAAATAAGAAAGATAGTGATCATTTATTTTAAAATTTCAGGAGAAAATGGTATACTTACTTGCTTATTCTTAAGGGATGGTTCCAAATGAGTAGATTACTTATGAATATTTTCGAGGTTACTTCCTTGTTGATATGATAAAATACTCCCAAAAGTTTTAGATATGAACAGAGAGTTATTAAAGGAAGAAATAAAACTTAGAATTATATAAGAATATTTAATAAAAAATATCCTTAGCAATCAAATAAATGCAAATTAAAACTACATTGAGATTTCATTTTACCACAGTTAGAATGGTTAATATTAAGAAAGCAAATAACAAATGCTGCTGAGGATATTGGGAAAGAGGAACACTTACTCATTCACTGCTGTTGGGAATGAAAATTGTATACCACTATGGAAATCAATGTAGGTAATCCTCAAAAACTAAAAACATTACTCAGCCATACTATTCTTAGTCGTATATCCAATGGGCTCTATATTTATATAAAGATCCATGCTCAGACATGTTCATTGCCACTATACCCATAAAAGCTAAGGAATGGAAATAGTCTAGACTTCCATCAATTAATAGGTAATGAAATTTAGTACATGCTGTGGAACAACCCTCTTGTACACTATAAAGATTTGTCACTCAAATTGGTTTAATAAAATTCTGATTGGCCAATAGCCAGGCAGGAAGTATAGATGGGGTAACCAACCTAAGAATTCTGGGAAGAGAAAGGACAGAGTCAGGAGTCACCAGCTTTATCAGAGGAAGCAAGATGAGAATGTTGTACTGAGAAAAGGTAACAAGCCATTTGGCTAAACATACATAAGAATTATGGGTTAATTTAAGTGTAAGAGATAGTAATAAGCCTGAGTAACTGGCCAAGCATTTAATAAAAGCCTCCAAGTCAATTGCTTGGGAAGCAGCTGCTGGGTATTTGGGAGTTGCTGGCATAGCAGAAACTTATGGCCTTCAGGTACATATATACAATAGAATTCCATTCAGCTGTGAGATACTGTCTTCTAAATATAACAGAGATTTTTCACTCATGAACTCTTAACAGTATGGTTTGCTACACTAGACCTGGAAAAGACCATGACACTCAACATGCCAACACCTGTGGGGGACGTTTTACAAGATAATATATTGTCACTAGATGTAGAAATACAGGGAGTCAATGGCTATTGAAGGAGAATCGGTTTTCTTCTGTGATGAGTCCATGGTAACCCCAATCCCAAATGGCCAGTCTTAAACAACACTAAACTCATTAGACTGTGTGTGTTAGGGGATGTAAAACAATAATAATTACATAAAAATAAGACAAGGTTTCTTTGAGAGAGACTGGAGGGTTCATGGGAGGAGTTAGAGATGGAGAAGCAGGAGTGGAAATTATGTAAAGAGAGTGCATTGATTTATGAGATTCTCAAAATTTAAAAATAAGTAAGTAAAACTTTAAAATGAAATTAAAACAAAAACTTAATGGAGAAAGGGCTTATTTTGGATTATAGTATCACAGAGATACAGTGCATCCTGGTATGGAAGGTATAGCAGCAGGATCAGGAGCCTGGATGGTCATATTGTATCCATATTCAGGATACAGATAATGAGCAGAAAGTGAGTCCTGGCTACAAAGTCTAGGCCTGATGCTAGTGACCCCTTCCTTAAGTGAGATTCCATGGCCTAAATGTTCCACAATCCTCCTAAACACCATGATGAGGTAGGAATTAAATGTTCAAGTACAAAAACTATGGAGAATATTTCACATTCAAACCACAAGTAATAAGTGCCTTCTGGTACCTGCTCAACAGAATCAAAATGCATTTGGTGCTGAAGTTTCATGGGCAACATTCCAAGTCTGCAAATGAAGTGAAGTTTTACTGTTTTGGAAAGAGACAGAAAGACAAGAACACTGAGCTACCACTAAACTATGCTTCAGTAAATTACTTAGCATTGGCCTAGGTTTTATACATAAGATGTGCTTGAATGTTCCTTTTTACTACATTGGGGAAGTACTACTTTCAATTTTACAGAACTGCTCGAGCATTTTTCTCAGTACTGAATTGAAGCTGACTTATTTTCAAAACAAAAAAAATTGAAGCTGACTTACCTTTCAATGCAATTTGTTTTAACTTTGCAAAGGATAGTTGAGAATCCTATGCCTTCCTTCATTATTTTGTAGTTCTTAAAATACAGCATTCAATGTAAAAGAAATTGCTGCTCCAGACACAATATTCATATTCTTCTACCAGTGTCAATATATTCAGTTTTATTATTTTTTTAAATAACAAGCTTCTCTCCTTTGGAAATAAAAATTTAAACGTTAACTTATTAGGGAAACAATAGTAGACACACTCTGAGAATAGTAGACACACAATCTTTGCATTTCTCACAAGTTTATATTTAATTCCAGATGCCTAGCAGCCACAGGAACATAACTTTCTACACAAATAATAGAGCTAATTAGTAATTCTTTCCTTACAGTGAATGACCAATATTTGGAATCAACCTTAAATCTCAGCGCTCAGTACAATGGATCCCTCTATTTATTGAAAAAACTTTTATTGAACACCTTCTTTTTACTAGGTATATAGTGCTGGAACTATAGAGGTAAGTAAGGCATATCCTCACCCTCTTGGAGCTTTCAGTCTAACAAAGTACACAGTGCATTTGTATCACATGTTTGATATGTGAATTTACTAACTCATTAATAGATCAAAAGTTAACATCTCTCTCCTCTCCATGTGCATGCGTGTGTGTGTGTGTGTGTGTGTGTGTGTGTGTGTGTGTGTGTGTGTGGTCTTATCATGTCTAGAACTAAGCTAGGACAGAAAACTATGGTGAGGTGAGGAATTTCCTATCCTCAGGTGCCTACACTTATACTAGTGATAAGTTTCATTGTAATATTCAATTATTATCATTATATGTGGTGGTCTGGATGAGAATGGCCCCCATAGGCTCATATGCTTGAATGGTTGATCCCCAGTTGGTGGCACATTTGGGGAAGGATTAGGAGGAGTGGCCTTGTTGGAAGAGGTGTGTCACTCGGGTGGGATTTGAGTTTTTAAAACTTCATGTCATTCACAGTTAGTGTCTCTCGGCTTCTGTGGATCAGGATTTAAGCTCTCAACTACTGCTTCAGCACCATATGCTGCCATGCTCTACACTATGATGGTCACGGACTCTAACCCTCTGAAACTGTGAGCCATGAATTAAACTCTTTTTTTCCTAAGTTTCCTTGCTCATAGTGTTTTGGCACAGTAGCATAAAGGTAACTAAGATGGAAGTTGGTACAACCAGTGGGCTATTTCTTAGACTTGACCATGCTGTTCCTTGAATTAATGTGGAAGATTTTGGGACTTTGAACTAGAAAAGCAAATAAAACACTATAAGCAGACTTAATAGGCTATTCTGGTAGGAGCTGGGAAGATAATGGTGCTGAGAACAATATGGACTATCTCAGACCCAGCTCAAAACTTTCAGTGGGGAATATTAGCACCTGAGCTAGAGACCATCACTGTGATACTTTGGCAGAGAATGTAGTGGCTTTTTGCCCTTGTCCTGAGAATCTACTTAAGTCTAAATTGAAGAGTTTTAAACTAATTTCATTGGTAGATTAAATTTCAAGACAGCATAATACTGACTCTGTTGCTTGATTATTTATTAGTAATCAGTCTTATGCAAATCTTCAATGAAAAACACCAAGTAGAGCAATAATGAAATAAAACCATGTATAGTGTGAGGAGAAAAAGAGCACCAGTAAATTTAATGTTGGAGCCAAGGCTTATGCTGAAAGAGATAAGGAAAGTCCTGATGTGAAATGGAATAAAGGGAGTTGTGCCCTCAGGTCAAGATGCCACCCATCTATTCCTGCATTTTGTGAAAGTAGAAGGCCTGACAGATTTTTCTGGTCCTAAAATAAAAAACAAGTGTAATTCGAGGAGGGAGACTGGCTTCATACTAAGTGGGCAGAAGAACTTGAAACACTGGCCACATGATTCTGACTTTAGAGTCATGAAGGATATAGGAGTAAAAACATTGTGGAATCTTCTGCCACCCTTATGGAAAGTCACTGAGGCCAGGAATGTGCCAAGGGTGTGCCTGCATGAAGGCCTAGAGAGGTCATCACGTGAATGTGTGAAAATGAAATGTGGAGTATGGTGGAAATCCTGAGAGACTGGAGATTCCAGAACTGCTGTGGGATATCTGCCAAAGAGAGATTCAGACAGGAAGTGGAACCAGCCCAAGAGAGAGGAGTGTGTTACAGTCAGCAGGGCTGGAAGATCAGAGCCATTTAAGTAAGTCCTTTGACATCAGACATGGAGATACAGGATTTGGAGTTTGCTCTGCTGGGATATGTTCTTGTCTTTGTCCAGTATTTCCTCAATATGCCCATATTCTTCCTTTTTGGAACAGTAATTGTTATTTATTAAGTGGCGCAATGTTATTTATTAAGCTGCACTATTTATTGTGCAAAAAAAGCCACAAGGTACAACAAAACCCACTATAAGAGTTTATTAAGGAAAGGGAATAGAGAGGGTCTGCATAGGACTATGGAATGAGCATGCAGGAAGAGAGGGAAGGAATAGGTGGAACCTGCTTTTATAGTTACCCCCGTATATGGGCATATGGGCTTACATTGCTACGCCATGAATGTGCATAGATAACATGATCATGCTGCTCGAAAATTATGTGATCATGCAGCACATGAATTACATAGGACATAAGGCCCTAGGATGACTAAGCATCTTTCCTGGCTACTGGACAGCACACACATGGTCATCTAGCTGGGGAAGTTGCTAGGAATTCTAACAGTAATGTATATTCTGTGCCATTTAATGTTGGAAGTATGTAATTTGCTTTGTGATTTTACTGGGGGTTACAGTTAAGACAGTTCCTTGAATCTCAGAAGAGACTTTGAACTTTGATACTGTGCTGAAACTGTGAAAAACTATAGAGAGTTTTGAAGTTGGACTAAATGCATTTTGCATTACGATATGGCCACAAGCCTATGGGGGATAGAGAACCGAATGTGGCCTAAATAAGAATGCCCCCTATAGGCTCATATACTTGAATGCTTGGCCCCAGTTAGTTGAACTGTTTGGGGAGGATTAGAGGTTGTGGTTTTTCTGGGAGTGTGTCACTAGGGGTGAGCTTTGAGGGCCAAAAGCCCATGTCATTCTCAGTAAATTCTCTCTACTTTCTGTTTATGGATCAGAATGTAAGTTCTCAGCTACAGGTACAGTACCATGCATGCATGCCTACTGCCATGTTCCTCTTTTGTTTTAAGCATCATTACAATTGTAGGTGTACACATAGGAACTAAGCTAGTGATGCTATAGCAGCTGTGATGGTTTGATAATTTCTGCTCAAGATAACTTTTTGAGAAATATCCTCAAATTATATTGATTGGTTAGTAATGTTTGGTGAGAGCTGTGATTAGTAAGTAAATGCAGGCATACTTTTCTATACTGTCGAAAAAAGATGGGCCATTAATGCTTCAGTGATTTTATGTCTGTCTTTTTGTTTTAAGCTTGGCAATGCACACATATCTTTTAAGTTTGGGTTTTTATTCTGGGTTTTTTATTAAATAATTTTATTGCATTAGGAAGCAAGTAAGAGAGAGGTTTAGTTGTGTATGTACTATTGCCTTTCTAAAGTTATATCATGTGATATAATGACCAGCTTTACTTTTGTGTAAATTGGGCCTTAATTTTGTGATTTCTCAAATTTATTTGCTATAGACAAATGTAATATGTAGGATGAATCTTTTTTTTTTAATTTTTATTTTGCAATACAATTAAGTTCTACATACAGGCACAGATTCCCTTGTTCTCCCCCCCTCCAACCCCCCTCACCTTCCCCCCAGCCCACCCCCCATTCCAATCTCCTCCAGGGCAAAGCCTTCCCCACAGACTGAGATCAACCTGGTGGACTCAGTCCAGGTAGGTCCAGTCCCCTCCTCCTAGGCTGAGCCAAGCGACCCTGCATAGGCCCCAGGTTTCAAACAGCTGACTCATGCAATGAGCACAGGACCCAGTGCCACTGCCTGAATGCCTCCCAAACAGATCAGGCCAATCAACTGTCTCACCCACTCAGAGGGCCTGATCCAGTTGGTGACCCCTCAGCCATTGGTTCATATTTCATGTGTTTCCGTTTTGTTTGGCTATTTGTCTCTGTGCTTTATCCGACCTTGGTCTCAACAATTCTCTCTCATATAAACCCTCCTCATTCTCGCTAATTGGACTCCCAGAGATCCACCTGGGGCCTAGTCATGGATCTCTGCATCCAGATCCCTCAGTAGTTGGATGAGGTTTCTAGCACGACAATTAGGGTGTTTGGCCATCCCATCACCAGAGTAGGTCAATTCGGACTGTCTCTCGACCATTGCCAGCAGTCTGTTGTGGGGTATCTTTGTGGATTTCTGTGGGCCTCTCTAGCACTTTGTTTCCTCCTATTCTCATGTGGTCTTCATTTACCATGGTCTCCTATGCCCTTCAACTGAAGAATGGATAAACAAAATGTGGTATATACACAATGGAATACTACTCAGCAGAGAAAAACAATGACATCATGAGGTTTGCAGACAAATGGATGGACCTAGAAAAAATCATCCTGAGTGAGGTATCCCAGACTCAGAAAGACAAACATGGTATGTACTCACTCATAACAGGATACTAGATGTGGAACAAGGATGACTGGACTGCTACTCACATCACCAGGCAGGCTACCTGGAAAACAGGACCCCAAGAAAGACACAGGGATCGCCCAATGACAGAGAAATGGAATGAGATCTACATGAACAGCCTGGGCATGAGTGGGGGTAGTGAAGGGCGAGGGTCGAGGGAAAGAGAGCTTGGGTGAGTGGGAGATCCCAGCTGGATCAACAACAGAGAGGGAGAACAAGGATGAATCTTAAAAGGTCTTATTAATAAAAAAACTGGAAGCCAGGTATTGGGGTGAAAGCTGAAAGATCAGAGAAACAGAACAGGCCACAGCTAACCTCACCTCACCAATTCTTCAGCTGATCTTGTTTCCTCAAACTGGAAGCCTTTGAGTCCTCATCCAAATGGATCTCAGCTGAACTGCTGTTCAAAAGCCTAAAAGCTTAACAGACACTAGTTCCTGGTTTTCATGCCTTACATATCTTTCTGCTCCCTCCATCACTTCCTGGGATTAAAGGCATGTGTCACCATGCCTGGATGTTTCCAGTGTGGCTTTGAACTCACAGAGAACCAGATGATCAAGAGATCCAGATTCTGCCTCCAGAATGCTAGGTTTAAAGGTGTGTGTGCAACCATTTTCTGGCCTCTATGTTTATCTAGTGGCTGTTCTGTTCTCTGACCCACCGATAAGTTTATTAGGGTGCACAATATATTGGGGAACACAATATATCACTACAGTAATATAATAAACTTCCTTTAATAAAATTTCCACTAACAATTTATCAGAGAAAATATTGGATATTCATACAAGGGAAGAATATTCAGTAAATTAAAGGCAAAAAAATACTGATATGCTACAATACACCTAAATCTAACAGTTTATTAGAGGGGAGATAAGTGAGATCCAATGGGTACATAATATATGATTTCACTTATGTATATAAACTTGTAAAACATGCAGAACTACTTCATGTAGCAGATCCCCAGGTTGATTGTGCAATGAATTTACCTGGAGAGCTTGTTAAACCAGTTTTCTGAGTCCCATTCCCAGGGTTGTTCATTCAGTGGAAAAGGGGTATGTAGACGAAATTCAAAACAGTCCTAGTAAATAAGAAACACAGAGCCAAATACAGAGGTAAATAGCCAAAGAGAGCAGAGAGTCATGACTACCTTATCTTACCACCTCGCCACTGTCGCTTCCCCAGAGAGTTTCTTCCTGCTTGGCTTGTGTTTTTATTGCCTTTCTGTTCTGCCTTCTCATTGGATCTAAACCCAACCACATGACTTCATCACTGCCTGTCTATACAGACCTCCAGGTCTCTATGGTTGGTACTAGGATTAAAGGCTTGTCTCACCACACTTGGCTGTGTCCTTGACCACACAGAGACTCTGCCTGCCATGTGATCAGATTAAGGGAGTGGGCTACCACCGCCTGACTGCTGTCCCTGGCTCACTATGACCTCTGATCTCCAGGCAAACTTTATTTATTAACATACAAATAAAATCACATTTCAGCACAAATAAAATATCACCATAGGGGTAAAGCCTGAAAGTTTGTAATTCTAATGACCTTCCTGGTAATGGTAATGCAGTTGGTTCAAGGCCCACTCTTGAGAACCAGTGATATAAGGTGATTAAAAAACTGAATGGTGGTTACTTCTATTGTGTATTTATGGATGTGTAGAGTGGTAGTTACTAATGCAGCAGGGGTATATAGGGACTTGCTGGGATGGTGAAAATATTCTGTCTTGACCTGCATGATGATCTTAAAGACAAATACATAAGTTAAAAACTACTCAGCTATACCATTCACATCTGTGACTTACACTATATTTAAATTTTGTCATTAATTACAGAAAAGAACATGGACTTCAGAATAGAGAAACCAAATTTAAACTCTCAGCACTGCCACTTATCAATTCTGTGACATTTGGCAAGTTGTGTTACCTCGCCAAGTCTTATCTCCCTGTATAATATAGGGTTCCTATTGGTACTACCTCATAAGACCATTAAAATTCAGCAATATGATCCTTGCAATATGATGTGCACAGTACTTGTCACAGAGTAAATAGTCTTTCAATGATTCCTACTATTTTAAGATGTGACTCTAAATTACAGGACTCACATAGTTACTCCTTGCATTCTCACACGCTTTCCATTTCTTCTCTGCATTTGCAGGCCCCTTATTCATCTTACAAGAGCCTCCAGTCTCTCATTGGTTAACATTAACTAGTAGAGCTTCTGCTGAAACAAACTTTAATAGCACCAGTAAGTCCTGACTTGGAACTGCTTGCCTCGCTGAATGTAATTGCATGGCTGTATCAATCAATACAGCCGCACATAGTTGCTTTCTACGGATGTAGAATATTCCGTGGGTGCTACTGAGAGGTCCTAGACTGTGTAAAGCACTCCTGAGGCCTGATTCAATTTAGGAAACTGCATTATTAATGTGACTTACCACACTGATGAAATAATCCTGGCAGCAGTTAGCTTCAAGGACACTAACTACAGACAAATGTGTCCAAGTCACAGAATCAAGATCTTTGTCCCTGTTTGACATGCTGCTTCCTAACACATTTATTTCTCACCATTAAGCTCCCCAAAAATGTACTTGTTCTCAAGATGCATTTTATTAGAGATGTATTTGATTAATTCCTTACTTCCCCCTCTTACCTCATGACAATGCTTTTCATTTGATTTGAAGAATAGTGTCCATCTCTTTTTCATGTTTAGCACTGTGCTACCTGATACAGACACAGCCTCAAAGCATACATGGTCTCCATACTTGAAAATACTGTGAATAGAGTAGGAATATCATGAGAACAGATGATGATGGATAATGCAGTGTGTATCAAGGTAATATTGAAGAGGGACATTTAAGTCTATGTTGAAAGACAAGCTACAAAGAAAATAATAAAAAACATTTTCAAGCAAACATCAAAAATTTTCACTGAGTGATGTAATTCTGGAGAAAAAAGACATGAAGAACTCTAGCATCAAAGATTTTGTTTTGTGTGCTTAACTTGGAGCCCAAGTACAAGCCAGAAAGTGGCCTTTGTGGTAGAGGAGCAGGCTAGTAGACTATAGGTTAAAAAAGGAGTGGGGGAGAGGTAGAGTACTGAGGGTGGTGAGGTTACACAGAAAAGGATGTGGGAGGATAGGGGAAATTAAGGGTTGAGAGAAAGGGTAGCTCAAAGAAAGGAGGTGTGAAAGGTCATATAGAAGGTAATTTATCATTGTCCTTGGTTACCTGTCATAACTACATGGTAAGACACGTTTTGGATGCAAAATATATTTCCAATTATATTTTAAATTATGTTGTGAAATTGTAGCTGATGTTTTCTCCAGTCCTGCCCAGCCACACAGACCATGCAGCTGCTTATAAAACAATCACTCAGAAGCTTATATTAATTAAAACCGCTCAGCCATTAGCTCAGGCCTACTACTGACTAGCTCTTACATTTAAACTAACCCATAATTCTTATTTATGTTTAGCCACGTGGCTTGGTACCTTTTCTCAGTTTTACCTTCACATCTTGTTTCCTCTGTGTCTGGTTGGCGACTCCTGACTGCTGGGGATGCCTTTCTCTTCCCAGAATTCTCCTTGTGTGTTCATCCCACCTATACTTCCTGCCTGGCTACTAGCCAATCAGCATTTTATTTATCAACAATGGGAACAACACATTCACAGCATGCAGAGCACCATCACCCATCATGAAATAGTAGCCTTCTGTCACCTTAGGGTAGAAAATGGTATTGTTATTTTGCTGAATGGTCATGCTGTCAAAATGTCTTCTAAATATTTACATTTATATTTTTATGTATAGATCTGGGCAGCTCTCAGCCTTGGTCAGAAAAGCTTCTTTTTGTAGTGGGCAGCAACCAACTGAAAAACATATAATTGATCAAAGTGCTGAGAATAAGAAACTGAGTGCTCAGCTCTACATAGGACATCTTTATCAACCCTTTTACCTCTTGCCAAGGGTCAGGGAGCAGGGAGGAAGACAGACTGGAAAGAATGTAACTGGTGGAGATTGAGGAGGAGTGCTGAGAAATATCTCCAGGACATAACATAGTTATCACATTTCTGAACTCACAGCAGCTGTGGTTCCCTAAACAAGATCTGCATTAGATCAAGACATCGAAAGTATCAGCATAGCTGAGGAACAAGGTCTCCAGGGTCCACCCCTTACTGAGAAGTTATTGGTGGTTAATAGATGCTGAGGTGAGAAGAACAATCCTTTCTCATGGTGTTGTGACTGGTAGGTTGCCCATGCACATATATGTAGTACTAACTGCACTTGAAGGCTTATTCTGTTTTTTAAAAGACACAAAGGTGGGAAAGGGAACATGTTGGGGTAGACACAGGAAGAGTTGAAAGAGAAAAATGTGGGTGCTTGTGATCATACTTCATTGCCCACATAGATGAAATTCTCACCAACAAAGAAAAGTTACAGTAAAAATACATCCTAGAAAAATCACCTTTTATGGTCTTTAGATTCAGGAGTAGGCTACAGATACTTCTTTTCATCAGAAATAAAGGAGAGAAAAGACCAGATTTTATGTCAGGTAAGTATGTCAAGTAGGAAAGATAGGCCTGGTTGGACCTGGAAACAAATACAGGTCTGGCCATTTTAATCTTGGATTAGAGTTTATTCACAACAGAGTTGGATAAAGGCCCCTTTCTTGCACTCCTTGTGGGGTACTTCTACTTTTCATAACTCAATCCCCAAACTGATCACGTTAGTTTTCTAGTTGTGACAAAATTCCTGAAAAAAAAAAAAACTTACACTTTGCAGAGATGCATTCCCTCATAATGAAGCAGTCATGGAAGGAAGAGACACAGGTCAGCTGACTACCCTGCATTTGAAGTTGAGAAGCAGAGAGAGAACAGGAAGTGGTCTGAGTTATAAAACCTCAAAGGTTACCCACTCCCACCCTTTCCCAGACCTATTTCCTTCATCATTCACAAACAGTGCCACCTGCTGGAGACTATATGTTCAAACACATATACTTATGGGGGCCATTGTCTATCCAAATCACAATAACCTCTGTGGATACAGGTATAGAAGCCACAAGAGCATAGATGCAACTATTGAACAGAGAAGGAGTTGAGTTTGTAGACAGCTCCATGAAACGCAGCTTAGAATGGTATAACGACATTAGTCCTGTTCTGCTATTCACAATTGAGAGGAAAAGAACTGGGGAGTTGGAAAGCTGGCAATAAGGTGAAATGAAATATTTTGCTTTTGAAGATTGATTTTTGTGCTTATTAGTGAGGAAAAAGCAGCTTCACTTTTATTGCAAAGGTTTGCAATTGATTAGACAGAGTGAAGAATCATCATTTTCCCTGTGATTTCATTAAAATGAATAAAAGGCACTTTGTTTTTTCACAAGATTATTATGCAATTGCACAGCACAGCTTTATACCCCTCTGTTTTATAAGGCATTGGTTTATTTTTCCCTAGAGGCTGGCCTGTTATGTAACCCTAACCCTGGCCTTCATAATCAATCATGTCTCAGAAGTAGTAACTCATTGTCTTCCATACAAGCACACGAAATGTCATTTCCCCAAACTGGGGCCTGTTTTTAGGATTCTATTAGAAGTCTCATCATTCATCTTCTGGCCATGATAATGACACCCTTTGAAAAGTGACTGTGAGGATCAGTTTTCCTTCATTATTCATGTTCATGGAGAAAAAAAAAAAAGCTGATCCCCAGTTTCACTAATACTTTACATGAAGGGTAAATAATAACCAATGGAGGAAAACATAAAAGCATCAGAAAATGAAATTGGTGTAGTGGGTGTATTTATGTTTATTTAGAGAAAGAGGGATGGAAAGGGAAAAGTAAATCTCATATGGAATCCTCTTTAACCTTATAAGTTATAAGGCAAGGAGAATCCTGTATTAGGTGAAATGTTTTCTTCAAAGGAAAGTAACATCCTTTCATACATGTAGTATTTTGGCCACCAAAATAGTGTAACCTTGAACAAGTTAATTCAGTTTTCTAGGCTTCAGTTTCTATCTATATAAAAGGATGAGCAGAGCACATCCAAATCTCTTCCAGCTGTGATATTTCCTAAAACTTTAGAAGGGAGTTCTCCCATACTGTGCAAGCCAAGGCTGAGTCATAATGTGTTAGAGTGGCTCTCCATATCTACAGATGACTTTAGTGCAGTGTGAGCCAAAAGAATCACTTCAGTTAGTGTCTTTGCACTTAAGACTGCTGCAATGCAAAGGACTAACACCAGGTTCCAGATGAGATTCTAGACTTGGTTTTGCTCTTCAGCTAAAGGCTTTTGTACCAACCCTGTCAGCATTCCCACTAAGCATAGTCTTCACAGTAAGAGGAATTGGGCAATTTTTCCCTAAGGCTATAGGAACACTTACTCAAATGCTTTTCTATATTATTCACTCTTTGTAGCACTTGTGTAAATACATTTGCCATGTATTTTTTCTTTGGTATTCATATTTTTGTGCGTGTGTGTGTGTGTGTGTGTGTGTGTGTGTGTGTGTGTAGCAAAGACATAGAAAAACACACATAGAAATAGCAGGCATGCCTATAACTGCTCAGGAAGAAGACCAAAGAGGACTAGGAGTATGAGATCACTTCATGCTACATGTGGATACCCTGGTTCAAAGAAAACAAAACATACACACAAACAGAGAAGCAGATAATCTGGTTAAGTATTTTCTAAATTCCTTGAAAGTTTCAACTGTGAGTTGACTGTTTCTTTTTTCCCACTATTTCTTTTTTATTTAAAATTGTTTTTAACTCATTTTACATGCCAACCACAGATCCCTCTCTCATCCCTCCTCCTGCTCCTCCCACCCCTACCTAACTCTACCCCCTGTCCCCAACCCACAGTTGACTGTTTCTTTCACTAGGGATCCTTGCTTAATCTGATTCTTTGGCTTCAGATATCAGCTCCATTGTGTAACAAGATGCATGAGATTTAATAAGTTATTGAGCCATTCTGAGCTTCATTTTTTCTGATCTGTAAAATGGTGATGATAATAGTTTCTGCCTCATAAGTATCTTGGAAAAGTTATGTCAGTTTAATGTGGAGATGGGTATTTGTGAAGATTATACATAAAACACTTGGAACATTTCCTGATACACTGAAAGTACTTAATGAGGTTAGTTATTATTATGACCGGTTATCTGAAAGCTCAGAAAATGCAAACAATGTACAAACTGTAGCTGACTGCCAACCTATCACATATATTTGCTTTATTAATTTCTCTCAGAGACTGTGATAGCAAAGCATGTTCATCTAAAGAATTTCAAATAATGCAGACACCTAAAATATAAGCAAGGAAAATGATCCCTTCAGTCTTCCTGCACCAACAGCATTTTCATCCTCAATCTCCAAACATAACTCATAATTTGCTAGATTTTTGTCTATTTTGTCTAATTTGTAAATATAAGTATATAGCCGCTGCCATGAAAAGCAAGATGTAAAGATACTGGTAAGCCACAAGCCACGTGGCAAGATATAGACTTATAGAAATTGGTTAATTTAAATGTAGTAGCTAGTCAGTAATAAATCTGAGCTAATGGCCAAGCAGTTTTAATTAATTAAAAAATTTAATTAATTAAAAAAATTTAGGATAATTTTTTTATTTCAAAATAAAATTGATATTATGCTTTACACACTCTACTCTAGCTTATTTTTCTATATTACTAGCAATTCACTATGCCCCTATATCCAATAAAACTTCATTTCTAAATTGCTATGTACTGTTTTATCTCATGAACATGCTGTAAGAGTTAACAATTATTCTGTTGATTTATTTATAACAATCTATTTATAACAATCTTCAATAACTAGTTTTTGTATACACCCCCAACTACACATGAATGTATGTGTCTGGAGCATATTCTGGCAGGTAAAAATTTGTGGCTGTAATAATGAGTTCATTTTAGTATTTGTATAGGGACTTCCACAACATCCTCCAAAGGGTTATGTGCTGTGGATATCGCTCTGTATGCTGTGAATGTGTTGCTCTGATTGGTTAATAAATAAAATGCTGATTGACCAGTATCCAGGCAGGAAGTATAGGTGGGACAAGCAGGAAGGAGAATTCTGGGAACAGGAAGACTGAGTGAGGAGATGCTGTTAGCCGCTGCCATGAAAAGCAAGATGTAAAGATACTGGTAAGCCACAAGCCACGTGGCAAGATATAGATTTATAGAAATTGGTTAATTTAAATGTAGTAGCTAGTCAGTAATAAGTCTGAGCTAATGGCCAAGCAGTTTTAATTAATATTAGTTTCAGAGTGGTCATTTTATAAGTGGCTGTGGGGTCCTTGGTGCTGGGCGAGCACGGGAAAACCTTCAGCTACAAATGGCACCCAACAGGTTGGCTTGAGTTTCCACCTGAAACCTGAGAATACTTAATAAGCAATTCTAAAAGGAGCCAAAAACAGGGTCCTGCTTCATGTCTCATGCGGGCGGCAAGAGACCGCAACATGTGGGCTTGAGCTACAGTATGGTGGGTTTGTGGTATGTGGGCTTGACCAAGGGCATGGCTATGGAATTCCCACCACAGTACACAGAGGCATCTCCAAGCTGCACAGTGTGGTGCCTGGTGGATTTAGCCTTTGCTAGTACAGACAAAAAAACGGGGGGGTGGCCTATATGCTGCTGGATGGAGACAAAGACCCACTGCTTCTGAGAGTTGGTGGTACATATGGCTCTCATGTTGGAAAGCTGAGATGGGTGGAACCAGCTGCCATTTCTGTCCTAGTAATGCTGCAGTTTAAAGCAATAGAGTCACAATAAGTCAGATTCAGATTAAATAAACCTCTAAATGGTTTACAATGTGTGTAAAAATGTATGTAGGCTTGGAAGAGAAAAAAAGTAATATATGCAGTTATATAAAGAAATAGTTTTAAAAAATAAATTCTTTAAAGAAAAAGTAGAAGTAATATAAAAATAAGCCATGTAAAGATGGAAATCACACAGAGTCTGAATTATATTGTCTTTGGGATTTTTAATTGCAGAAAGACATTTGATTGTAAATGCTGCTCAGTTAAACCAATATGTATATTTTAAAGGTACCTTGACATCAAAATTTGCATATAAGGATATATTGCCTTGGAAAGGAGGCTCTGCTTTTGTTTCCACAGAAAGCAAGAGGCTATGGATTTGTTCCAGATTAAGATACATGAGGTTTGACCAGGCAAGACCCCCTAAAAGGTCTCCGATGACACCATGTGTAGCTAGAGTTTTCCTGCCTGACCCACAGTCAGGACAAATCTCTCTCACCCGCCAGTCCCACAGCCACTCAGACCCAACCAAGTAAACACAGAGACTTATATTGCTTACAAACTGTATGGCTGTGGCAGGCTTCTTGCTAACTGTTCTTATATCTTAAATTAATCCATTTCTATAAATTATACCTTGCCATGTGGCTCATGGCTTATCGGCATCTTCACATGCTGCTTGTCATGGTGGCGGCTGGCAGTGTCTCTCTGACTCAGCCTTCCACTTCCCAGAATTCTTCTCCTCCTTGTCCTGCCTATACTTCCTCCTGCCTGACTACTGGCCAATCAGTGCTTTATTTACTAACCAATCAGAACAAAACATTTGCCATACAGAACAACCCACAGCAACCATGGCTCAGATGATCCAACATCCAGAACAGTTTCAAGACAACTGGTTCAGAAAATACAACCTCATGGACTACTCCATAATCCTAAAATTTTCTTTGTGTCCCCATAAGAATACAGCTACCTCATCTAGCAGGAAGTAGAATGAGAAGCTATGCCCAAATTCCCAAATATTCCAAACTGGCTTTGGAGATGGAATTGGCTCACTCCTTCTCTAAACCCAAGCATATTGCTAAAAGAAAAGGTTGAGAGAGTCTTCTGTCCCATATCAGCAGAGCCTTCTGGTGTGTAACAGAGGAAAACCAATATTTTTATTTAAACCAGTTTGATTATAAATGCAATCTCGTTCTAAAAAAGAAAAGGGGATAGTATAGATATGATAGAATGAAAGGGTAGATTAATGAACCTACTTTTAAAAAGCAACAACTTGTTTAGAAATGTTTTGCATTGCTATGGATTTTAGTTTATTGATACAAGTTTGAATTTAATTTTGTTATACTGTATGTATATTTCTACTCTTGTTTGAGGTATTATGTTTATGTAGCTCATTTTGATTGTAGTAGATAATTAAAAAATACAGATTAATAATTGGTCTGCTATGATAGTCAAACTTATAGTCATGTTAGGTTTTTTAGGTATACATAGATATAATTCAATTAGGTAGGTAATCTTCAAACACTTCAAAGACCTACATAATATGGCATTTAAAATGTTTTAAAAACTTAGACTTTCTGGGGACAGTGAACACGTCTGCTTCTGGCAGGACTGATTTGCTTCAGAGAGGATGGGTGTCGAAGATACTCCATATGGAGTTTATCTTCTTCTTGGCAAAAATAACCATTTGGGCAAGAAACTGTTCTTGCCTGGACTGCTTGACAAAATGTTGTATTGAGTGGACATGCAGGACCCATAGGAAGGTGACCACTGAACTTCACAAGGAGAGATGGTCCTTCAGGTTGCTGCTTCACAGAAGAAACTGCCAGGCATTCTACAAGACACCAAGAGAAGCAACTGAGAAACTTTAGGCCTGTGGGCTGAAGATAGATGCCCCAAAGTTACAGAGGAACTTTGGATGACTGTCCAGGTGGGCAGCTGTCTCTGTCATTCTAGATTTTTGGAAGTTGCTTACAAGGCATTTCCTGTTTACTTAGGTAATATTGTATCCTTCTCAGGTCTTTGATGTAGTTGAAGACTAGATAGTTATAATTTTCCTTTCACACTCACCTCAAAGTGCATTTCCAGGTCTTTTGATATGATCCCATGAAACATTCATGCCAGATAAGCTCAATCATTTATAGCTATATATTATTTCTTCAAACTGTGCCTTTACATATGTTGATGTTACATTTTTGCTACTTTTCTGTGTTTTCTTTTCTTTTTTATTAATTTTTTCATTTATTTTACACACTTACCACAGTTTCCCATCCATTCTCTCCTCCTGTTGCCCCCCCACCTCATATCTACCCCCTCTTATCTACTCCTCCTTTGTCTCCTTTCAGAAAGGGGCAGGCCTCCCATGGGAGTCAACAAAGCATGGCGTATCAAGTTGAGGCAGGACCAAGCTCCTCCCCCTGCATCAAGGCTGGGAGAGGCATCCTATTATGGGGAATGGATTCCTAAAAGCCAGCTCAAGCACCAGGGACAGGTCCTGATCCCACTGGTAGGAGCCTTATAAACAGACCAAGCTACACAACTGTCACCTACATGCAGATGGCCTAAACCCAACTGTTGCTGATCTTTCAATTACCTAGCCTATATTAATTATTCATCTTAAGACATTTCAAGTTCCATTTAAACATCATAAAGCTGAGCTTCTTAAGTAATAATCATTCCTTTGTTTTGTCAACCATGCTTTGTAAATACTTGCATCGTGCCGCTTATCTCATTACAAAACTGTATTACAAAATAGATTATGAGTTCTCAAGGGCAATGATCTGATTTCACTCATGCACATCATCAGCAATATCTACCACAGAGCTTAACATCTAAAAATGTCCAAACTATTGAAAGGACATTCTAAAACATTGGCTTAGAGCTTCTTAACTGTACTTTTCACATCTCTCACTGTAGAACTGGGCGTTAGAAGTTCAGTAAATGCCTGCTCAAGAAGGCATTTCCCTGATGGATTCCAAGAAACTTCAATAACAAATTCTCCTCAACAGCAAATAAAATTACAGCACATTTTCAAAGTATTTGTTTGGTCAGGAGTCATTACCAACCCCTAAAGGTTGGTTTGTTTTGGTTTTAGTAACTGAGGCAGTGACTATGTACATCAAAAAAATTATCATTTAAATCAAGCCAAGCAACCAATGAAAATGGAAACAAGTTAGATGTTGCATTTGGATTTTGTTTGTTCATGTTCACCTAAGAAACCAATATAAAAACTTACAGTTAGCCTATGGTTTCTACTTCTCATATAAAATAGTCAACTTTGCCATAAGAATAACCCATTATTATGACTATTTGTATGTGGGATTTTTCATACAATATTAACTTCTTTAGTTTTGACAATACTAAAGAATTGACAGGATAGGGAGATTTTACCACATATATTTGTCCCTGATTAGTAAATGAACTATGAATTTTGTTCTGAGAAAAATAATCTTCACTGAGTTTTTGAGTATTTTTCTAACTTCAATTATTTTAACATTAGGAAACATTTTATCTTTATACTAAGGTCATAGAGTGCAACCCCTTACAAAAACAGGGGAAAGGAGGTCTGGAAAAATAATACCCTTTTCATAGAAGGATGTAGTCCTTTTGACAGAACAAGAGACCACCTTCTTTTTATTGTACTATATTTTTCCAATGACTGTTCAATAAAATAAAAATCTCATAGAAATGTTAATAAATGGAGGAACATCTGTAATTATGACAATTTGAGAAACTTGCTCAAAATAGATAGGTTTATGTAGTTGATTTTTTACTCTTTTTTTTAATTTTTTTTAATTTTTATTTTGCAATACAATTCAGTTCTACATATCAGCCACAGATTCCCTTGTTCTTCCCCCTCCCCCCCTCACCTTCCCCCCAGCCCGCCCCCCATTCCAATCTCCTCCAGGGCAAAGCCTTCCCCACAGACTGAGATCAACCTGGTGGACTCAGTCCAGGTAGGTCCAGTCCCCTCCTCCCAGGCCGAGCCAAGGGACCCTGCATAGGCCCCAGGTTTCAAACAGCCGACTCATGCAATGAGCACAGGACCCGGTGCCACTGCCTGGATGCCTCCCAAACAGATCAGGCCAATCAACTGTCTCACCCACTCAGAGGGCCTGATCCAGTTGGTGACCCCTCAGCCATTGGTTCATATTTCATGTGTTTCCGTTTGTTTGGCTATTTGTCTCTGTGCTTTATCCGACCTTGGTCTCAACAATTCTCGCTCATATAAATGGATGGATCTAGAAAAAATCATCCTGAGTGAGGTATCCCAGACTCAGAAAGACAAACATGGTATGTACTCACTCATAACAGGATACTAGATGTGGTACAAGGATGACTGGACTGCTACTCACATCACCAGGCAGGCTACCTGGAAAACAGGACCCCAAGAAAGACACAGGGATCGCCCAACGACAGAGAAATGGAATGAGATCTACATGAACAGCCTGGACATGAGTGGGGGTAGTGAAGGGCAAGGGTCGAGGGAAAGAGAGCTTGGGTGAGTGGGAGATCCCAGCTGGATCAACAACAGAGAGGGAGAACAAGGAATAGGAGACCATGGTAAATGAAGACCACATGAGAATAGGAAGAAACAAAGTGCTAGAGAGGCCCACAGAAATCCACAAAGATACCCCCACAACAGACTGCTGGCAATGGTCGAGAGACAGTCCGAACTGACCTACTCTGGTGATGGGATGGCCAAACACCCTAATTGTCGTGCTAGAAACCTCATCCAACTACTGAGGGATCTGGATGCAGAGATCCATGACTAGGCCCAAGGTGGATCTCTGGGAGTCCAATTAGCGAGAATGAGGAGGGTTTATATGAGCGAGAATTGTTGAGATTTTTTACTCTTTACTCTTTGGGAGCCCACCACCCAGCTCCCAAATAAATACATGGAGATTTATTCCTACTTATGAATGCCTGGCCTTACCTTGGCTTGTTTCTAACCAGCTTTTTAAAATTATCCCATCTACATTTTGCTGCTGGGCTTTTACCTTTCTCTGTTTCATATGTCTTTCTTTACTTCTTACTCTGTTACTAGCTGCATGGCTGGCCCTTGGCATCCTCCTCTCCTTCTTCTCTCACTCCTCCCTCGTATCTCTTCTATTTATTCTCTCTGTCTGCCAGTTCACCCATTTCTCTCTCCTGCCTCGCTGTTGGCCATTCAGCTCTTTATTAGACCAGTCAGATATTTCAGACAAGCACAGTAACACATCTTTACAGAGTTAAATAAATGCGGCATAAAATAGCTCTGGTTTCATTCATGGAAAAATAAATGAGTGTCTATCTCAAAAAAAATGCAACACATATTTGCAACATTAAACAAATATTCCACAGCATACATGAACATCTTTAACTAATATTCCATAACAGGTGTACTTACTGATCTTTCACTAGTTTGATTAAGGCACATTATGGACTTCTCAGATAGGATTATATTATGCAGAATTGCACAAAAGTATTTGACCATACAACCTTTTACTTCCTGTTAAAAAGTATCAAGGGTGACTAGTGTTCTACGCCGAACAATTGGAAAGCTATACTACAGCAAGAAAGAATGCTATCAACCTCTAAAAGGTATGAACCACATAATCAATTGATTTTCTATCCCTTTCAAAGAGTATATATTATATAAATCATCAAGAGGTAGATCTTATTGCCTAACCCTTGACCCAATTTGGCTGTTACAAATGTTGAAGTTAGAAGTTGTAATTAAGTAAAACAAATGAAGTTTTTATCAACCATCTCCAGCCAAAACATTACTATTGTGGCATTTGTCATATAACAAACACTTCCTAGAAACAATTATGGTTCTCTAAAGTCAGTTTCCCACAAGAGGTTTACATTTTTCTTCTTAAAATTTGTTTGTATTTGGGACAAACAATGCCCTTAAAAAATACCTAGCCAATTTGTATGTCATTTCACGATATACAGAAATGTGCCCTAATCACTGGACACTTTTCTTCATTCATTGAACAAGTGGTTTCTGAATGGCTGATATTTGTCAGACACTATGGTGAGCACTAGAGATACAATCACAAACAAAATAGATTGTCCTGTGCCCTCATGTTGCTCACAGTCTATTCTAAGAAAAACTAATATACAAAATGCAGTATACTAACATTTTTTCTTTTATGGAAAATAGATTTATATATTATTTATTTGATCATACTTTTCTCTCCCTCTACTCCTCCCAGATCTTCCTCACTGCCCCTCCCATCTGACCCACTCCCTTTCTGTCTCTGGTTAGAAAACAAACAGGATCCATCCTTTTTCTGCTTCTCCTTAGAAAATAAAATAGGCACCTAAGGGATAATAATAGAATATAATATGAGAAAGCAAACAAAATGAGCAAATGAAAAAGATCCCCAGAAAAGGCACAAGAAACAGATATAGACTCAGAAACACACTCTATCCCACAGTAAGGAATCCCATAAAAACACAAAACTGGAAGCCATAATAGATATGCAAAATCTGTAAGGTAAATAAAATAAAAGTAAAAATAAAATTTAAAAATAAAAATCCCTGACTAGACATTATGAGACAAGGAAACTTCAAGGATGCCTTTGAGTTCATATTCTGTTGGCCATCTACTCATTCACATGCAGCCCACCTTGAAAAGTAGTTTGTTTCCTCAATGAGACTCCCTTAAAGAAAACTAAATTTTCCTTTGCAAGTGGATATCAATTGGAGATATCTTCTGAGTTATGGAAGGGGGCATGTGTATACTTCTTCTTTCAGCTCTAGGACCCCATCTTGTGCAGAACTGTGCAGGCCCTGTGCATGCTGCCTTGGTTTCTGTGACTTCATGTGTGCATTGGTCCTCCTGTGTTTAGAAGGCCCTGTGTCCTTGGTATCCTCCATCTACTCTGGCTCTTACACTCTTTCTACATCCTCTTCTGCAGAGTTCCCTGAGCCCTGACAGCAGGGATTCAGTGAAGACATCCTTTTTATGACTGAGTGTTCCAAAATCTCCCACTCTTTGCATATTGTCTGGCCCTATGTGTTTCCATCTACTGAAGGAGGAATGTTCTCAGATGATGGCTGAGCAAGACACTGATTTTGAATATAGTAGAATGCCAATCAGAGTCATTTTATTGCTATTTTCTTTTTGTAGAACAGTACTATCTGTCTTCTCCTAGGTCTTTTGGCTATGTAGCCTCAGACTCTTGGCCACCCAAGCAGCACTGGGTATGGGATTCATCTCATGGAGTGGGATATTGGTTTGTTGCTCCCACAAGCTTTGCATTACTATTGCACTAGCATACCTTACAGGCAGGACACGATTGTAGACTCAAGGATTTGTAGATGATTTGGTGTTTACATTCACTTTGGTAGCATTCAGAGTACTTTTCAGTACACAGAATACTAGCCAGTAGGAATGAAGGCTCTAGATGGGTGCCAGCTCAACATCTCCATGTTCAATGAGTTGTGTAGGTATTGTCTTCAGCAACAGGGCCTTACCATCAGTTTGTTGTGAGCAACCTATAGCCTTTGCAACAGCCTATGCTGTTTGGGGGTGTTCCATGGGACCAACTATTTGATTAGATGTAACCATTCCTGGTACTGAAGCTTTATTTGGTGGTAAAGAGATATCCATTGAGGAGTCGATCTGCTCTGTTATTTGGCAATTTCATTTAGATCACCTTCAAATATGTATGTATTTTAATAAAATAAAATGTATAAATATATAAACATTGTATTAGTTTTCCATATGATCCCTCAAATGGCCCTTAATTTCTGCTGTTTCTCACTGTATTTCTTCCCTCACCTTTTCCTTCCCTCCTCTTCCATGTTTGATCCTCCCATTCCAGTCCCCCATTTTTTAAGCCAAGTGTTAACATACAAAATGCTACAGAGCAAAGGACACTTACCTGTATAATTCATGGCCCTAAAAGTCTGTCTGAAGGAGTTGTCAGCAGAGAGCCAAGGGCTTAACTTAATTGAATGGTTGGCCCAGCTTTTCTGCTTGCGTTGCCAGCAAAGTGCTGCTCTTCCTGATGCTGCATGATTCCAAAGACAAACAGAAATATCTACCATCTTCAAAGCCACATTTTGTCACGGTAAATAACAAACATTGTAAATGCATTTGCAGAAATATACCTACCAGCTCCTGATGAACAATTGCTTGTTTCAAACAGGCTAGAAATTTTGCCAAGTTCAGTAATCAAGTGGACTTACCATAAGGAATCTGAAAATATAAAATACCTGCTAGAGTGCTACCAATCTGTCTCTCAGCCAGTGCCAAAGGCAACAGAAACACTGAGTCCCTCGTAGCATTAAAGCCTTAAGTGCTGCTCTGTGACTTAGAGATTTCATTGCCTCTTCTTATTACTTATATGCCATGTAAAATGTTTCTCCATTTTGCTACAAAATACATATTAATCCCATAATGGCCTTTACTGATTGAACATTTTGTGTTGTTTTACCCTTAAATGTCATATGCTAAATTTTTAGGTATCTCTAAAGCAAGCATGTTCTCATTTGGATGAATTACCATTGCTGCTAATATTTCCATCATTTTGGCATCTTTTACATCAATTTACATCTTTTACATAATTTCAACAGTTAGTTTCATGTTTAACTAAAAAATAATAATTGTATATATTTAGAGGCCAAAAAATGAAATCTCAACAGATTTATATACTATAGAATGATCAAGTCCAAGTAATTATCATGTCTGTTACCTGATATACTTATTATATCTGTGGCATAAAAATATTGAAAATTGTCTTTCAGCTGTTTTGAAATATACAAGAATACATTATTGTTAAACATCACCACTCTCTTATGTAATAAAAACACTAGAACTGTTTCCAAGCTATGCTTAATTTTCTCTGTTAAACCTTAGACCTAAGTCTCTGGCTCCTTGATTAGCTTTTGCTGATGATGACAATAATCTTCAGCCCTTACTGTGAATCAAATGGACTATATACAAGCACAATGCCAATAACTTTCTGCCTGTATACAAATACAGTGCCAATAATTTTCAACTATATAGACAGCCATTTATTGTAAAAAATTATCCTAAAGAGTATCTCTGTATAATTCAAACACATTAGACCTTGATGACCCATGATGGCTGTTTCCAAACTTGCAACTTGCTATGCTACTCTGGACACTATAACATTAACTTCTAGCTTGCTTCTTTGGATGTTATTGCTAAACTCTTTTAGTCCCCAAACTCTGATCACATTCTAATCTGGATTAATTTCACTCTTGACTGGCCCTATAAGGCCCCAGCTTAAATGGGTTACAAATAATAGTTTTCATCCAGCACTATATGCAGCTATGTGTACCCACATGCTGTAAATAGGAATGTTATGTTTATTGAAACCAAAACCACTCAATGGGGTCTGTTTGGGTCACTTCTCTGCATTTCTTCATTTCTTCATTAAAAAAAGAAATATGGACAATGAGATGGCACATCAGAAAATGGTACAAGTTTGAGGACTTGAGTTCAATCCCCAAGCCCTGTACCGACTTGAGTTCAATCCCCAAGCCCTGTACCAAAGGAGCAAACCGACTCTCACAAGTTGTCCTCCGACCTCCATATGTGCACTGTGGTTTGTGTGCCCCCCATGCATACTAAAGAAAGAAATATAATTAAAAATTATAATATATTTAGTACATACTCACTTGTGTGTACTGCACAGAGAAATGTAATATCGTAGTGAATAAGATACCTGACCCCAAAGTGTTTATCTTCTGTAAGACTGACAAACCAAGAGAACTTTCTGTAGGATTCCCAGTCCCTCATCTATTGTTCTTATTCCTCTAGAAAATTCTTTCAAACATCATATGTCAAGATAGAGTGACTTCCAAAATGATTGCTTGTGAGGAAAGTGAATTTTGTGCTATTAATTAATCAGAAGTAAAACTGATATTCATAATTATCTACCCACACAACTATGTATTATCAGTCCCATAGGCAAAATCATTTTAATTACAATTTTATTTTATACCATTCTTGCTTAAAATTCAGGTTCTAAGATGGACCCAAAATTTTCTAAATCAGGATTTCTCAAATAACAGTGAAATCGGTATTTTGAACCATAAATTAATAGGTTGTTTTAATTAATTATTTGAGAATTACAATTTACCCGTATAATATCCAAACTCCTCCCAGATCCATCCCCACTTCACTTTGTATCCTCCCTTTATTTTATTTTATTTTTTTTTGTTTTTTTTTTTTTTGTTTTTTCAAGACAGCTTTTCTCTGTGTAGCTTTGTGCCTTTCCTGGAACTCACTTGGTAGCCCAGGCTGGCCTTGAACTCACAGAGATCCGCCTGGCTCTGCCTCCCGAGTGCTGGGATTAAAGGCGTGCACCACTCCCTTTAAAAAAAAATAACGTACTAATCCAATTTTTACTGCCCATATAAATTCTTGGGTATGGAGCCATCTACTGAAGCATGCCTAATTTAATCAGGAGCCACACTCTTTAAAGAAAATGGACTCTCCCTTTCCGAGAAGCCATCAACTGTCCATAGGTCTTTAGGAGCTGGGTTGGGTAAACTGTCTTTCATGTTAGACTGCTGACTACCTTGATTTTATGCAAGTCATATGAAAACCACAGCTGCTGAGAGTTAATGAATGCATCATGTTCAAAAGACACCATTTCTCTCTATTCCTCCCTGCCTCTGACTTCCCTTCTATCCCTTCTTCCATGATAGGCACTGAGCCTTGAAGGAAGGGCCTATTTGTGGTTGAGTGCTGTGCTGACATCTATTCTGAGAGGTTTGACCAGTTTCTGTGTTAACCACCACACACACACACACACACACACACACACACACACACACAAATTGTCTGATGAGGTCTGAGAGCTGCAATAATCTATTGATAAAAATAAACAAATTGCTATGTTTATTTAACAGGATAATGATAGTAGGTTTACCCTTGAGGCCTGCAATCTCCCAAACTGTGGATACTGGGCTGTAACACGAATCTTAAAATGTCTTATTAAATAAAAAATAAAAACCTGGAGCCAGGTATTGGGGTGAAAAGCTGAGAGATCAGAAAAGCAGAAAGAAGCCAGCCACATTCTTACCTGCTTGGAGATCCTCTGCCAAAGAGACCTACTTCCTGTATATCCACGCCTATATGCCTTTCTGTTCTGTCATCTCATTTCCTCTCTGCCAAGCTACATCACTTCCTCTTCCTGCCCAGCTATGTCACTTTCTGTCTGCCTATACAGACCTCCAGAACTTTATGGTTAACTAGTGTTGGAATGTTTAAGGCATGTGCCACCACACCTGGCTCTGTTCCCAGTGTGGCCTTGAACTCACAGAGATCCAGATAGATCCCTGCCTCCTGAGTGATAGGATTAAAGGTGTGTGCTACCATTGTTTAACTTCTATGTTTAATATAGTGCCTGGCTTTTTCCTCTCATCCTCAGATAAACTTTATTGAGGGACACAGATAAAATATCACCACACAGGGCCATATAGTAGTACTTGGCATGCATTTCCTCATGTGGAATGGACCTTAAATACAATCAGAAAGTATTTGATTACCCCATAACATTCATGCTACAACTATATCCGTGAGTACATCTTGACATGCATCATTGTAGTTCACAGGGTTCAAAGCTAAGTAAGAGTGGTGATGACATATACCCCCAACAGCCTACACAGTACATTCCAGGACTATGAAAGCTAGCCAATAAAGAGTATACTTCTAGTCAGTATCAATTTGATCTCTCCATGTCTTATGACAAATGTGTATGGTGTCTTCAGCAATAGGGTCTTACTATCAACTTCTGAGTAATGACAATAGCTTGTGTTGTTTTGGGAATCTCCAGGATACCTATGACCAACAATTGGAGGCAAGGCATCCCTTACCTGACACTAGACTTTTTACTTTTTGAAACATTCTTAGTGTTATCTGTCCTTCTCCCAATCCTCTCCTCTGCCCTACACTCCCACCCTTATCCCCACCTAAACTTCCTTTTTTCTCTTTGTATTACTGATTCTCTACTGTATATATTGTATCATGATTAAATCTTATTCTACATATAAGATACAGTATTTAATAGTTGTCTTTCCTTTTCCCATAACCCTTTCCTGTTTCCCTTTATCCTTCCCTTTAGATACCATCCTCACCCTATATAGTACCAAAACAGCAAAACTTTAATTTCATTTCATACAAACAGATTCTTCATATGAAAAAAAGGATGTGACATTTGTCCTTCTGAGTCTGGATTATATGGCTTAAGATGATGATTTCCATTTCCATTTGTTTTCCTGCAAATGGTATGATTTCATTCTTGGTTTATGGCTCAGTAAAATACCATCATGTATGCACTATCATATTTTTCTTTAACCATTCATCTACTTAGAGGCGTCTAGGCTGATTTTATACATTTACCATTGAGAATAGTGTTGTGGCAAATGTAGATGTGCAAATTTCTTCAAATATATATAACCAGGCATGACATAGCTAGATCATATGGTAGCTCCATTTTAGATTTTTAGGGACATCCATACTGATTTCCACAATGAAATAAATAGGACTCACTAATAGTGTGTAAGGATAGCTTTCTACTCATATTCTTGCAAGTATTTTTTGTTTTATTTATGATCGCCATGCTAATTGATATGAGAAGGAGTATCAGCATAGTTTTGATTTCTCATTTGGCTATGGATGTTGAATTTCTATTCACGTATTTATTCTCATTTTGTTTCTTCTTTTGAAAAAGATTTCTGGTCAATTCATTTGTCTATGTATCCATAGGATGATTTGAGTTTGTTTAGTGGGTTTTTTAGTTTGTTTGCTTTAGTTCTTTATGGTATTTAGATATTAATGTCTTGTTATAATATGTTTAGCAAAGACTTTTTTCCCTCATTCTCTTCATGATGATGACCATTGCCTTTCTTACACAGAAACTCTTTAATTTCAGGTGATCCCACTTATCAGTTTTTGTGGTAATTTACAACATTATCAAAGTCTTTTTGCAGGAAGTACTTGCCAATGTATTTATCTAATGGTTTCCCTATGTTTTCCTCTATCAGCTTCAAAGTTTCAAGTCTTAACTTAGGAATTTAACCTATGTATGATGGATTTTTTAAAGATAAGATCTAATTTTGAATTTTGAAGGAAAAGATCTAATTATTTTATATGTTCATACTCATTTTCCTATCACCCTGTATTACAAATGTCTTCTCTACAGTGAATATCTTTCACAGCTGCATCAAAAATCTGATGGCTATGGCTGCATAGATTCATTTCTGGATCCTTTATTTTATTCCTTCAATTTACATGCCAGTTTTCATGTCAGTACCATTCTGGTTTTGTTGCCATAGCTCTGTAGTATAATTTCAAACCAATTACTGTGATAACTCCTGCGTTGCTCTTTTTTCTAGGATTATCTGGCTTTTCCACATATATTATGCTTCCATTTGAACTTCTGGGTTGTTTTTCTCTAGTTATGGGAGGAATGTCATTTGTTTTTTTTTCTCCCAATTTATTTTCTTTCTCCACATTTAATGTGTGCTGTTTTATTATTTCAACACAATCAAACTCTTTCTATTTCTCCTTTGTCCATCTATTCCTCTATTCCTTTATTTTCTCTTTCCTGTACTATCACTACTGAAATCATTTTCTTCTTCCTCCTCCTCTTCCTCATTCTCCTCCTCTCCCTCCTCCTCTTCCTCTTCTTCTATTCATTAAGATTCCCTGAAGTAATTTTGCAATGTTGTCTTAAATTATTTTAGTTGAACTTTTGGTTAAATATTTTTCTTTTACCGTCAATTTTATTTTCATCTGTGTGGTGTGTGTGTGTGTGTGTGTGTGTGTGTGTGTGTGTGTGTGTGTACAGGGGTACACATGGATACCATAAGAGGAAGTTGGATCGCTAAACCTTGAGTTATAGGCAGTCATGAGCCTGTAAATGTGGGAAACTGAACTTGAGTCCTCTGAAGAGTGACAAGAACTGCTTACCACTGAACCCACTCTCCAGCCCCACCTCTCTGTCCTTGTAAATTTTAAGAGTGACTTTTCTGTGTTGAGCAATATTGGTTGGTGCTTAGTTAACTCATGACTTAAAAATATATTACTAACTGTTGTCTTGAATCTTGGGCTTTTGCAGCAGAGGTCTTGTTTTATTCTAATTACTTTTACTACATAAATGAGCTGATATTTTTTCTCATAGCTTATATTGATTCTTTGGTTTTGCCATCTTTACTACAATGTGATATGGAGAGAAGTTCTATCTCTTGACATGTCTCTTTGGGGTTCTAATTGGTTCATGTGCTTACATGTCCATTTCTTTCCCAAGATTTGGGAAATTTTCTGCTCTATTTTCATCAAGTACATTTTCTACACTTTTAATATTTATCTCAGCTCTTTCTAGCCTGTGAATTCTTATGTCTGGTCTCTTGATCTAAGAGTTCTTGGATACTTTAGTGATGTCTATTTACTTTTTTTCTTTATTGATGTCTTAATGCATTATTTTTTATCTTTGTATTCTATTCCTGACTTTCTGTCTTCTTGAACCAGTGCATTAGTGGTATTTTCCACTGTGTTTTTCATTTGGTTTTTTAATTTGTTTATTTCTGACATTTCTTTTTCAGAAGACTTCAACTTACTTGAGAATGTCTCATCCATATTGCTAGCTTCTCTTGTACATTTCTGACTTTCACATCTATAACATGAATTGACTTTGCTACTTCAATTATCTATTTCTTTCCTTTTTCAAGTCTTTAAAGTCATTCATTATTTTTGGAAGTAGATCTTTGAATTTTTTTTACATTTCAAACACTCTAGTAGCTTTGGATTTGCTAATTGAGAAATTATGATTTCTTGGAAGCCTTGTGCTGTCTAGCTTTTTCATGGCTTTCGTTCTAATTGTGTATTGTAATTTATAATCTGTTGGTTTGGATATCTCTTCTGGTTTTATTTAAGAATATTCTTACTAAATAGCTTACTCTTGAGGGTTCAACCCCTGGTAGCAATCGGAGAGAAGTAAATAACTTTTGGATGGAGTTTCTGCTTTTCCTTCACTCACTGAGAGGCTGGAGCCATATGCAACTTCTCCTATTTACTTCATCATCCTTATATTTCTATGTACCCCTCAACTGTCCTATCACCAACATTGTGATAATTGATACTTCTATTATTTGTTATTTTGAAATTTCTTACTCATTGTATCACATGGAGGCAGCTATTAATCCTCAACCTCATACTAAAATCTACCTATATATCACCAATAGGTCCCAATTATTATTTTTAAAATTTTTGTCTTTTTAAAATAAGCATATTAAGTATGGTTGCTGTTGATTCTCCCCCTTTTATATCCCCATCCATCTAGATCCACTTTCATGACATGTATATTCTTTCCCCCTTCTCTTTTTATTCACCACCACTTTTTCCCACCATATGATCTCCAGTTCCATACCATATACTCACACACATTTACATATATATATATATATATATATATATATATATATATATAATCTGCATACAAGAGATCACATGATATTTTTGTCTTTCTGAGTCTGGCTCATCTCATTTACGAAACTGCTTTCCAGAGACATCCATTTTCCATTAAATTTAACAGTTGTATTTTTCTCTACAGCTGAAGAAAATTCCATTGTATATATGTTTCATATTTTCCTTATCCATTCATCTGTGAGGGGGCATCTAGGTTAATGCAACAACTGTGGATGTGCAAATATCTTTGTTGCAGGGTATAGGGTCCTTTGGGAGTATGCTAAGATTGGAACAGCTGAGTCATATGATAGTTCTGATTTCAATTTTTAAAGAAAACTCCATAGAGATTTCCATAATGGTTTTACTAGATTATACTCCCACTGATAGTGAATAACAGTCCTTATTTCATCAGGAAAAACAGCCTCAAAGTTACAGGTAACTTATATCCTTGGATTTCAGAACAGAAGAACTGATGTCTATGTTAACTGACTTCATCAGATGAGACCTTTGACTACATTCTATAAGTTAGTACAACATACCAAGTGTGATGTCAGAATCAGGCATCATATCAACATCCATCCACTTGAACTGAACTCATAATCGATTAAAAATGTCCTATTCAATTCAAAGTAACTTCCTCTTATTTCAATCTTTCTTTATCAATAGGTAATTAATCACCAGGTTCCACCTCAGTGCTATAGGAATATTTTCTAATGATTTATTCTACAAGATAAAAAGTCTCCAATGACATAATATGCATAATGTGCATTTTAATTAGAAGGCAATTTAGATATTTATTTAGGCTTGTGCTCATGTGCAAGTTATTTCTAATGATGGAAAGCTGATTTAGTGGAACTAATTATGATAAATTACTAACAGTGGTTGCAAATATTAGGTGTTTATCCAAATTCATCAATAGACCAAAAGCCAAGCTTAGACATAGTTTGAAATGCTTTATATGAACTTCTTACTGGATTCTTAAAATTTTCCCTATTATTATATTTTTTTTAGCAGAGAATGTATCCTCTAAGTGCATTAAAATCTTTTTAAGACTGGCAAAGTTGCTTAAATATAAAAATATATGAGCCCCTATGTCTTCAGATTTGGGACTCTGTACTTTCTTATAATGTATTTAATTTCAGAAAAACTATGGTGCTGATATAATGTTGAAATATCCCAAGTAAGCTTCACTTCTCTCAGAAATCAACCTTATTTTGGTACAAAAAGTGCTGAGCTTATTGGGACCCAGTTAGATAAAAATTTAATTTTGCAAATTGTTCATTTAATTTCACATTCACTGTCAATGCAAAACTGAAGTAATTTCCATATGGCCACAAATCAAGAACAAGAGAAATGTACTTAGAACCACATAAAGTCCGCTTTAAAGTAGGCTGAACAAATGGAATTTTTGCCATCCAGAACAATCTTGCTCAAGAGTGAAGCTGCTTGAGGCCTCATGACAAAAGCAACTTGGCTCTGTGCACTGTTGAAGATGGTAAGGAAGACTTCCTAGTTTGGCCTGATACTTTGAAGGAATAGAACATAATGGGGAAAAATATCCACAAATACTGGGAGTCAGCCTGTCAGGATATGCTACAGGCTTGAACTTTGAAGTCAGCTTCCTTATTTAAGAACTGCAGAAGACGTAACAAATAATTCAAATCCCTTCATGTCCACCACTCATTTTGTGAAATATAAAAATCAGATACACACATGAAGCCACACATACATCTTTTTCTGGTTCTTTTCCTGCTTTCCTAGCCCAAAGTAATCATTATAATAAATATAATGTATATTTTATATTATTCTTTAAACATATATGTATATCCATCAATATACCATATTTTTATACTTTATACTTTATAGCATGTGGTATATATATTTTCTTCTGAAATGTTTTCTTTTATTCACTCACCATTGCATATTTTTATACATCAATGTTGCTACACATAGCTCTTACTAAATCATTTATTTGTGTTTGGCAAGTATTCTATAGTATTCCTACAATACAATTTAATAATGTTTATAGCTGCACATTAAGGTTGTCTCTACCCTTTTATTATTATAAATAATGTAACTTTGATCATGTTGTCCTGTACTAATGTGCAAGAGTTTCTCTAGGAGTATATATAGGAATGGGATTATTGGAATATTACACACACACACACACACACACACACACACACACACACACGTTGATTTCCATAGTATACTAATTCACATTCCCATCAGCATTGTAAGAGGATTTCTTTAGACCTTTTCTCTTAAAAAAAGTTATTCATTTTTATCTCAGCATTACTTGCAAGCTCATTTCCTATAATACTGGTATTTTTAATGTAGTACGAAGCCAGTCATTGGAATTATCTGGGCACAACCCTGAGAACCGAATGAATTACTTCAGGGTCCTACTTAATAGTTCAACATATATCAGGACAAAATGGTGAGGAGAGGGATATTTATCTTTGTTAAATTCTCCACTTCCTTTTCTGTACTTTAACCTCTCAGTGCTCTGCTGTCTCTTCTCTGAGCCCAGTTATGCTGTGACCATTCCCCATTTGTGTTCCAGACAGCTCCGATTCTCATCACAGCTTACCTGTGCTTTGCCTATTCATTTGTTTATTCTGTCAGACACTCCATTATTCACCCAAATGTACTGAGTACCTACGATTTTGAGATACTGCGCGATAAGGTTTAAATAGGAAGACTTATTGTGAGTTTAAAATGAAGGGGAGTATTGGAATAAACAAGACATATCTCTTGTTCTGTGTGTTCTAACTTTCTTCTTTTTGTCAGCAAATCTCATCAATTGAGTCAAAGTAAAAAAAGCAAGTATCAATTAAGTACTTACTATAAGCTAATATATCCATGGATAAAAGTGACCTGTTCATTTGTATATAACGTATTCACATAGTAATATTTTTACCACTGCTCTAATGCAAAGTGAGTAGAATTTAAATCAACATTTATGGAATGCAGTACTAGTATGTCCCAAGCACAAAACCATTTTATTTGTCTCCTTCCAAAATAACACTATCAGATAAGGATATTTTTTTTCATTTAGTGAATCTCAAATTCACTTGTTCAACATCTGATCCTAACTGATCTAAGATTTAAATTATGATCAATCTCTACAAATCCATTGCCACTTAGGGCTGATAGTAGGAATTTTAAATACCATGAGCCAGACAAGGAAAATGAAGTGTTCACTCTGTTTAGGCCAGACAGACAGGATGTAATTTGCTGGTGTGATATTTGCCAAGAAAACATCAAAAGAATCTTTAATCACTGTGAATGGGCTAAGGTTCCAATGTCCATAATAGATGGTAACTCCTTCAGGACAAGGTCATGATGCATAAGGCTTGATACACTGCCCAGTCTTGTTTCATATCATGAAAGCTAATGACTGACCTCTGGATTCAGGTTTCAAAAAAAAAGTTTTCCCAGGATGTCCTAATACATTGGAGGACCGAGAAAGAAAAAGCTGAGAGGTGACAGGTTGTACCTTTTCAATGTGCAGAACCTCCTCGGATTTAGCAGCAACCATGAACACTGGGTAAAATGACATTATGAAGACATCTATGGGAATCAAAAGGTGGCAGCTAGCAACCACTCTGGAGGGACCTATAAATTAGATCCAAGTTTAGGTGATAATTCTTCTGGAAAGATTTCACTACCCAAGTCAGGACTAATACTTTCCTTATTTACATAAAGTCATGGGTTTTCCACATCACAGGAGTAACAATATTATATTCAATTTTCCAGTCTCCTGTATGTTTTTTTTTTCTATTGAGATTGTGAATTCCATGAGAGGTAGCATCACACTTTTCATTTTATTTATGTATTTACAGATTGATATATTGGTTGAGACAAAAAAGGCATTCAAGGAGTATGAGATCTGTGAATTAATGAATGTTTGTACATTAACTAATGAGTGGATGTGTGACTAATGAATGAATGAACAAATGAAATTAGGGTTAAATTTTCGATCCACAGTTCTTTTGCAAAGCTGTTCAAACATGTTCAGAGTAAAGAATTATAAGAAGCTATAATAAATAGAAAGCAGGACCTCACTGATATTCAAATATCAATAAGCATTAGCATTTACCATATGCTAGGCATCATTCTACTTTCTGTTAACCTATTTAACACTCACAAAAACTTAGGAGAGAGATTCTGTCATGATTCACAGTTAACACACGTGGAAACTGAAACAGACAGAGTCAATGATTTACCTGATGCTGTTTTTCTAGGAAGTACTAGAGCTTGAATATGAACTAAAACAGTCACCAACTCCCAAATCAGTCCTATTTGATACCTGGGTAAGTCATAATGTTATAAAGGATTTTTAAACAGACTCTATTATTTGGGAGACATGACCCCCCCATGAATCTGTACTCCTGGACTTAATACATTTTTGGTGTTCAAGAAAAGTAACATGCTAAGCTCTATGTACAAGAAGACATGTATTGAATAATCTTAACATTTTCCTTTGAATAAATTATCTTCACTTGAGCTCTGTCATCAGACAGAACTGGGTTTGAATGCAAGCTCTGACATTTACTAATAAAGCCTTGGACACACTGCTGAAACTCTGAGCCCACTGCTTATCTAATAAAGAGGTAATGCTAGTATCTGTGTCAAAGAATGCTCCAAGCACCAAATCCAGTAGATTTTGTGGAATGATTAGTACAGTGCCTGGCACAGAGAGACACTTCAACAAATACAAGTAAGTGTACTTAGGAGATTTACTTTCTTCTCTTGAAGAATGGCTGGCCTAGTACATTTCAGTGCTGTGCAGGCTAATGGACCTTGGAGAGACTGGCTGTGCAGCAACAAGCCAGAGTGTGCTCTTTTCTCCTCTTTGTCTCAGTTTTGCTTCCTTGCAGTCCAGCTCTAAACTAAGCACTACACTAAAACCATGCTTTAAAAGGTCAGCTATAACTCCCGAAATGCCAGCTCCAATGCTCTTTTTCTCAAACATCCAATTTGCCCTATCTGCTACTTCCTTTTTTTTATTGACCACTTCTGTCTTACATTTCTCCCTTCTTGGTCTGTCTAAAATTACATTCTCTTCTTGTTGCTGCTACTGTTACAGATTCTTAGACAAGAACCCTCCTCTCTCCAAAGTTTTCAACAGAAAGTTGCCAAGGTTACAGTACCGGCACACTCTGGTTCCCACTGAGCTCACTCTTGTTGAGCAAACATATCCATTCCTACAGCTGTCAGAGTTTAGTTTGTGGGGATGTTCCCCAAATTGATAACTTTGTCCTCAAATGAGCTACAGTCCCTATATCTCAGTTTCTTGCTAGATATTAAACTAGCCATTTATCCTGTCTTTTTCGTATTTAATAACTATTCCTATCTTTCTTTGTCATTTAATGGCCTTTCCATCCTAGCAAGCCACCAAATCTTGAAATTCCAGTTATCCCTTTCAGTTGTAGCTTTTACAGATTTTTTTTTCAGTTTAAATGGAGTGACAGTTACCAAATAGTGATTACCTTGTTGATTCCAGCCTAATTTTGCTCTCTCCCATCCTTCACTTGGCCTCGGGTTCATATACCTCGTAATCCACTTGCACATTTGGCATACACAGGCACTACAGTAGTAAGTTTAAAACAATAAATGCCTTAATTGAGCAATAGTAATTTCAGATTTCTTTACTAACAAGATGGCTATTTCTAAAGTTAACACTATTGTACCCTTTAGAACTTATCAAATTCTCCTTCTCTTTGCTAAACTTTTTATATTGTCAGATTATTCTCTCTCCTTAGACTGTCTAATAAGAGTCTCTCTTCACAGATATCCATGCACATTCATCCTTTCACCCTACCTAAAATTCCATCATAAACAATAGCAATCTCCAAAGATTTCAATGGAATCTCTCTTCTCTTCCTCCTCCTCCTCCTCCTTCTTCCTTTTCTTCATCTTCTCTCTCTCTCTCTCTCTCTCTCTCTCTCTCTCTCTCTCTCTCTCTCTCTCTCTCTCTGTTATTTACAGCTAGGAACATAATTTTTTGAATGGCAGGGTTTCAGAGAGTATGGTATGATTCTGTTGTTGGATACATATATGTGTGCTTTATTTTAATTGAGCTTTGTGGATTCTGAACCTCCAGGATTTCAGGATCCTTCTCAGAAAATAAGAAGCCCAAAGAGTTTCATGGACTTCCTAAATATATGGATTTAGAAGCCTAACTAACTCCTCTAGCCAGCCCACTGAATAGCCTGAATATGACATTGAACTCATTAAGTTTTATCTTACTATCATCAACCTGTAACCAGCAAGTAAGTCAGTCATATCAATTGACAATTAGAAGAAATCTTCCACTGAGATAATTTTTGGATCCCACTGGTGTAGCTCACAGCAAACTTAGACACAGGTATTAACAATGGCTGCTCATAAAGCACAGTGGTCAGCTGTCATCATGAACTTATCACTTTTATTTCACCCTTAAAATTTAGAGTGACATAATTATGGTAAGCATTAATAAATCCCCACATGATAATAGTGATAACAGCACATACCTTATAAACTCTATTGCCCATATTTCAATAACACAGCCTGAATGATGCATTTATAAAGAAATCTCTTAAGTATGGAAGGAAATAGAAATATTCCAGCAATAACAGCTGAGAGTAATAATAGTTTAGATCCCTGTGTTGAAGTTCGTCGTATCTGTCTTTCAGTTGTTGAATCTCTGAGTAGCACCATTATGGATGCTCATTTTTCAAAAGTACTAATATGAGACGATCTTACACGATAAAGTTACAGCTGCAGAATAGCTAGTTACAAGACACATAACTTCCAAAATCATACACCACTCCCCAGTTTCTGTGACCCAAGCTACCAAAGTACAAGACATCGTAATGACTGATCTATCACCTCCAGAACAGACAATTTAGAAAAATATCTTAGGTGTATCACATAAAAGCAATGCTTTCAGAATCAACCTTGGCTTGGATACTTGGGTTTAAAAGCTTGGCTTGACATTTCCCTTTGGCAAGTCACTTAACACCCTTCTTAAAAACATCTTATAAGATAGAAGTAGTAACACTCATCTTTCAGTGGAAGATTATGTGATATAATGTGCATAAAATACCTGACATGGGAAGCATTCAATACACAGTAGCCAGTATTCTTGCTTCAAATTGTTGCATGGCATAAGTCCAAAATTGTAAACTTGATCTTACATTGATCAGTTCACATATAAATGGATATATTCTGCAGACTGTTTTTCAGGGTTCAAAGTCTAGAAAGAATCAGTAAGAGACATCCATTATCATGTGTCACCTATGTCATGAGAGATACAAGTACAGTAGAGCTCAGTGAAGACTTTTTGAAAAGACTTTCTTTTCATGCATTTAGACATGAAAGAATAGCTAATCCCAATATAGGGAGAATATAGCCCTTTGTCAGAGGATATATTGTAAACAAGAAGCATCTGAGTTTTCCACTGTAACAGACTTAACACCCAACTCCACCAAGTCCCTGAAATAAAAGCTAACTTTTAGAGAGTAAACCATCTATTCACCATCCTGGGTGAATAGCCTAGACCTTTCTAAAGGAACAGGGAACAGGTAGCATTATTGTCTTTTCAATTGCTGTGAAGTGACACCATGACCAAGGCAACTTATAAAAGAAAAGGTTTATTGGAGTTTATGGTTAGAGAGTCCATGATCATCATGGCAGGGAACATAGTAGCAGGGAGGCAGGCATGGTGCTGGAGCAGTAGCTAAGAGCTTGCCTCCTGCTGTGCAAGTTGAAGGCAGAGAAAGAGTACTAACTGGGAATTGTGTGGACTTTTGAAAGTCCAAAACCCACCCCTAGTGACACACCTCCACCATCAAGACCATACTTTCTAATCCTTCCCAAAAAGTTCCACCAACTAGGAAAGAAGCATTTAAATATATGTCTATGGAGGTCATTTTTATTCAAATCACCACAGTTACCTATATATAATTAGGATTAGAAAGTTATTTACTTAAGTTTCTCAAAGGCCTTTAAGATACCAACAAACCGAATTTAATGCTCTAATGGCAGTGCTCTTTTAGTTGAATTTTGGTCAATTGAAGAAATTTTCAATTTACTAAAGAGTTTATTTTAAGATACACAAAGATTCTGGCTGCCTGAAAAAACTACCATGTGAATCAAGAAGATGATTTTTACCTATTATTTTCTTAATTAGTGTTTTGTGAACATGTGTGAAAGACTACCTGCTTGTCCCACCAGAAGTGCTCAGGAGCAGCCTGGAGTGCCAGAGTCCTAGACTACTTACCTCTGGTAGAGAGATATATGGTCATTTTATGAACCTCATAATATTCTGGCCATATTTTGATAAGAAAAGAATTTAGACTATCATTGAACATTATATTAGGGCTAGAGTTTAGGGTATCATGAGGATTATTATCAGTATCATCATTATCATCATCATCAGTAGTAGTATTTCTAGTAATGAGTAAGCATCCCATAGTCACAGAGTTATCTAGGTTCTTCCAAATATCTTGTTCTGCTATTGGAACCATGCAATGACCAGATCAAATGGGGTTATACTTTATAATATACAGAAGACCCTTGGTTATAATGAGAAACATCTATTATTATAACTAATTCTTAATACCATGATGCTCAACTAAGCATGTGCTAGCATGCTTAACAATAATTATTATTATTACCAGGTGCTTTTGATGTGTCCCAGTTGGTAGGGTGTTTTCTTATTACTGCACCAGGCCCTGGGCTATATTTCTAGTACCTAATAAGCAGGATGTTGTAGTTAGTGAATACCTGTAATCCAGTACTCAAGAGTTGGAAGCTGGAAGATCTGATATTCAAAGTCATCCTTGGCTACATAGCCAGTTTGAGGCCAGCCTAAACTGTAATCTGCATACCTTTATTAAGAATGATAGATATCCACCTATCATTACCTAAATAAGCCCTAAATATGGCTGTATATGTAAATGGAGATATTGATGGTTTAGTGTACCTCATTTTATCAGGAAAAATGAATATTCCACTGGAAAGGTAGTAAATGAAATTGGGGCAGGTTATCTTGAATCCAGCTTTTCACTATCCCTTATTTTCTATTTAAAACAAAAACTAACCAACTAATGCTTCTTCATATCACACTTTAAGATTTTATATTTTTATCCAAAGCTTGTTTCAAGGTCCATTAGGGGAATGTTTCTGCCTGACCGGGTTACTCAGTCAGTCCAGGGCACACTCTAAGGGAGAAGTCTCCTAATTGGCTGTCAGTGACTCACTGTTGTCTACAGCCTTTCACACTCTGTTAACATAGCCTTCCTGAAGCAGCCCTGGAGCACATTGGCAGCATAGGTACAGGGCAGGAATAAGTGGATGGAGAGCCACACTGAATTTGAACTTTGAAACTTGAGGATACTCCCCAAATATTTCCTCAACAAATGTGCTGCAGTCATGTAAATTAAGTAAAAGAGTTTGACAACTTTCTGTTTGGCTCTGGTTTCAGCTACTGTGATCATGACCTGATTAGTTAGTGCCTATAGGGATTGACAAGAGTGGGAAGTTCACTAAGACAGTTCTTTGGAAAGGGAATTTATGGCTTTGTACTCTAGTGATTAACCCTAAGCACTCACACTCTGTTATGCAGGGCACATGACTTCTTACAAATTAAAGAAAGCAGAAGAGTGAAATTAAACATTTGCAGTATTTAAATATGTCCACTACCATCTCAAATACAGTTTCTTGTCTTTAGACTTTGGAGCTAACTTCAAGTTTGACTTTCTTACTCTAATACTTGTGTGGCTTTAGGTAAGATACTTCACCTCTCTATCTTGTGTTTTTATTGTTTTTTTAAAGTTTATTTGTTTGTACTTTGTGGCATTTTGTTTGTTTTTATTTCGAGATGTGGTCTCCCATAGCCCAGGCTGACCTTGAACTTGTTGTTTCTGAACTTCTGAACCTCCTGTCTCCACTTCTTAGGTACTGAATTATAAACATGAACCAGCATTCCTGGATTACTTACAAAAAATGGAATTGTGAATCCAAATGCCAAAATTTATTGTGAGTTTACATATGACTTCAGTTTACATGTGGAAACACAACACAGGATTATTATGAATTTCCATATGAAAACACTTAGCACAGTAGCCAATCAATACATTGTTAACTTTCTTCCTTTCCTTGATTAGAGTGCCATTTATGACTTTCTACTAGTACTAACAGGGGACACACAATGCAGAGGAAGCACATGAAACACAAATTATTTGCCTTGTGCAGTCTATCAAACTGGTATTTCCAATCTTCTATTGTTTTACTGATGCTGATTGCTGTGATGAAACACCATGACCAAAAAACAAGATGGAGAGGAAAGGGTTTATTCAGCTTACACTTCCACATTCCTGTTCATCATCAATGGAAGTAAGCACAGAAATTCAAACACAGCAAAACACAGCAGAAACCTGAAGGCAGGAGCTGATGCAGAGGCCATTGAGGAGTGCTGCATACTGGCTTGCACTCCCTGGCTTGCTCAGCCTGCTTTTCTTATAGAACCTAGAACCACCATCCCAGGAGTGGCCCCTCCCATAATGGGCTGGGCCCTCTACAATCAATCACTAATTAAAATAATGTCTTACATCTAGGTCTTATGGAGACTTTTTCTCAATTAAGATTCCCTCCTTTCTGATAACACTAGTTAGTGTGTGAAGTTGACATAAGACTAGACAGCACACTGATTTTCCAAGGGGAATGAAGTTTGTTACATCCACTGCCTGTAGACACTTACCTCAGAGACTTAATACTCTGGACTCTTCTTGAGCATTGATCCCTGAAGATAAAATACCTAAGCAATATTCTAGAACAGTTTGAGCTTGCAGCATTCAGTCTTTTTAAAGTTTTATTCTGTTGCTACTAACTGACCTTCTAGCACTTAAGTGCTAGCTAATGCCCTTGTTTTTAAAGTATCTTAGACTTTCAAATCATATTGCTTAGAGAAATGGAGTACTCAGAAAGGAAATAGGATATGACAAAAATCCAATTGAGCTCATATTTTCTCATTATTGAGGTTGCTCTGTGTAGATCAGATGTCACTAAACCTTGAGATAGGGTTGAGCCCCTCCTCTCTCTCTCCTCCCTCCCTCCTTCCTCTCTCTCTCTCTCTCTCTCTCTCTCTCTCTCTCTCTCTCTCTCTCTCTCTCTCTCTCTCTCCCTCTCCCTCTCCCTCTCCCTCTCCCTCTCCCTCTCTCTCTGTCATTTGATCACATTATCAAATACTTACTATACTGTATTACTTTCTAAGCTCTTTAAGGAAAAGATCTGTGTCTTGAATTTTAGTCATAAACCTATAAGCCTATGCAGTTTGTTCACCTGATTTTGTCAAAAAAGAAAAAGAATGTGAGAATGAATCTTGACAAAAAATTACATAGGTTTTCAGCACAACCCCTAAAGCTTCTTAGTCTCTTATTCCACTCCCCAATTATTTTCTTAAATATACTGAATAAAAAAAACATGAGAAAATAACACTTTCTCTTCCTCTCTGAGAAAAAGAAACTAGTTATTAAATATTCCCGATATGCCAGCTGTGCTTGTTGACCTCCAACCAAACACACAGTCCATTATTTAACCCCAGGAAGAAAAGAACCGACTGAAGTGCACACACTTGGCATCCCTCCACTCCCTGTCGTTCTTCAGTCTGAATACATATTGCAAATGTGCCATTCTTCTCTGTCTGCTTTGCAAGCCAGCACGACTGAGAATGAGTCTCCTCACATCCTGAGCCAGCAAATCTGAAGCTGGCACCATCTGAATGGCATTACCTGGGATCTGACAGCCTAGGTTCAACAGAATGCTTTCATAGGACTGTGGAGAACTTCAAATGAGTTAGCATATACAATGCACCCTACACAGCTTTCCACACAGTGGCTCCTGGTGTCTGTGAGCTAACTAGCTAAATTTCCCTTGCTCTAAATCAGAGGGGTATCAAGTAGCCTTTATACCTTTCAACTGAATGATCAGTGAACCTTCAAAGAACAAAGGCTCAAAACAGAATCCTATACTACATTTCTTTCTGCATGGTTCTTCACTTGCTGTTGTTCCAATACAGAAAAGTTTACTAAACAAACAAGAGCTTTACTAAGCAAACAAAAAATGCAAATTCACTCAGTGTTCTTTGTGTGTGCCTAAGTGTTCACATATATGCACTGCATGTGTTAAAGTGCTTTTGCATTTGTGTGCTGCATGCATGTGAAGGACAGAAGTCATTATCAAAGTCTCCCCATCTATTTTATTTTTGAGAAAGAATCACTCTCGGAACCTGGAGCCCACGAATTTGGCAAGCCCCAAGGATCCTCTAGATTCTAGCTCCCCAGTGCTGGTTTTACCAGTGCATGTCACCATGCCCAGCTTTTACACAGACCCTGGGGAAGAAACTCAAGTCTTCATGTTCATTTGATTGACTGAGTCAGCTCCTCAGCCCAGCCTTGTGTTTCAAGCTGTGTTTTACTTTCATTTGAAGGCACCATTTCCTTTCACTCCACAAATTTCATAGTTTTAAATAATTTATAAGACCTTTGCCTTTCTTAAAAGTAGTAGAATTTCATTTTTCTTAAGCAAACCTAAAATCACAATAAATAGAAACAATTTGTGGCCAAGCTATATCAATACCCATATCTTTGTATACCATATGCTCATTCCAATAATCCATACCCAGTCCACTTGAACTCATAATCAAAAAATCCCAGACATTACTAAGTCACCATTAATTTCATTTCTGCTGGACTCTGTCAGCACTTACTATTCAAATTCCATGACCTGATCCTTTCCAGCTCACAATTTCTTTGAGAAATCCAGAGTTGTATCAACTTAGGTATGTATTTGTCTTCAACTTAATTTAAATTTCTCCAACATGTCTGCTTAGATAGTTCTTGGCACAGAAGAAGGGTTTATTATGTAGACTTGGACAGACACATCATGGAGAATGATCCTATAACTGACAGAACTTGGGTGAAGGTAGTTACATTCTCCTTGCTGTTTATATACTATAGTGTGGATCATCTTACTTCTGATGGTTTCCAGCCCAAGAACACTCTCAATGCTGTTTGGCCTGCCTTGTGCAGAACTAAAATTTTACGTCTCTCTTGGACTATTTTCTTTTCCATGTGGAAGATCATCAAGAAGACCAAGGAAACAGACATTCCATCTCTACAAATTTTATTCTTCTATCTGTAGAAAACTAGTAATTTATCAAATAAATACTCTAATATAGCCAACACTGAAACATGCAGACAAGAAATCTTGCTACATTAATGGGAGAAACTGAATTTTAATTTAGCCAGAAAAGACAATTTCATAGCCAATGATTACACTTGAGCCATAAGGGAAAATAAGCATATTTATACTAATTATTGGAAGAAAACTCTCACGATATACAGATTAGAAAGCACCATTGTAAATTAGGACAGTGATAAACACCATGTTCGAACTAAAGACAAATAAGTCATTTTTTCTGCCTATGTTATGCTATTATATCCTATCAGTGCTTGCTAAAAATTCAGTATTCAGCCCACAATTGAGTTCTGGCTTTCTACAATATTCTAGGTAGTCTCAATGATGCTGGAGTTGTGGAAAGGTGCATTTCTATTGTGGGTAATCAGCTTAGTTAAGAAGGATTAAAGGAAGAAAACCAATGGAATTATCACATTTAATATAATCTCTAAAGTCTATGAGATAACTACTATTATTATTCCCATTGCAGAGAAAAGAAAATGGAAATAGAAAAGTCTATGGTCATTAAACTGAAGAGAACTTTCAAAATGTAATTTCTGACTCATTTGATAAATGCAGAATGCACAAATCAAAGAAGGCATTTTTATTGAAGTCACACAGTTACTTAGGAGTAGAATCAAGGCATTCTTCTTCATTCCAATTCCAATGTTCCAACCACTACTTAAACTCATCCTATTCTTCAAACATTTTTATGTTCACTTTTGGTAATACCTCAATTCATGGGTAGGGTGCTATGTAAATTTTCTAGTTTACACTTGCCCATTTTCATACAGTATATTTTGGGTGTCAAAGACTTTGCAATATTTTTGGTTGAGAGCCTAGATTTTAACAGCTAAGCCATCTCTCCATCCCTAAGATTGTTTCTTATTAGTGGAAATAAAATGTTATCTGCTTATAAAAAAGACTATGAATAGAAAATGAAATAGTAAAGACAAAGTTCTAATTTTGTTGGCATTATTTGGAATATAATGAGAAACACAGACAATAAACAATCAACAAATAGATAATTATGAACTCTGAATGCAATTAAGGAATATTACAGAGGATAGGAATGTATAATAGCAGGAATAATTTGGCCTAGATGAGGTATGTGCAGGAAAGGCTTTTGAGTGGGAATGAATTTTAAACACAAATCAGAAAGATAAGTGACAGTTGATCAAGCAGAATCCAATATTATCATTTGAGGGCTTATGTGTATGGTGGTTTTATTCATTCTAAAAAACTTAACACTTCTCCACTTGAATATTCATATTTCTGAGGTCATTTCATAAAGTGTAGTACCATGAGAATTTTAGGACTGTAATTTTGGAAAAGGACTCGAAGTCAGTCTTAAACCACACAGTTCATTGTTCCAAACATTCAAGTATGACTATTTATTACTGAAAAGTTTATGAGCTTGCTATCAAGCAGGAGCATAAGTTAAACAAAGACACTAAAATGCTCCTTACATAAATGGTCAAGTAATTCCATGTACTGGGATGATCAACAGTCTCACGTGCATCTCTATCATTTCTATCATATTGTCAATCTTATGTATGTATTTTGGATAACTACTACACACAAGATAGATTAAAATCATTTAAACGGCCCCTCACTGTTACAAATAAAGAATGAAAGGGGAATCTTCTCACATGTTTAGCCTGCATACACTAAGCTGAGATGAATTGTCCTCATTCCAAAAATGAGAAAAGAACGCTAAAGACTGCCCCAAGGTCAATTGAAATTGTGCTGCATCATAAAACAAGAAAAGGGGAAACTGAAGCAGGCATTTGAGAAGGAATGCAATTTTGAAAAAGATTTACTATAGGAAACAGAAGGCAATTTAAAATAGTAGATTCTCTGTGCAGAAAAAAAATCATGGAAATTTAAACTCTCGAATAAGCATATGGATTAGAAGACAAAACAATTACATTTAAGAAGGAAATTCTCCAAGCAAAGGAATGTAAGGACTAGAACAATGCTGTGGCATATTCTAGTGGTATTATAAGGTTTGCTGGGGAATTCAATAGTGAATCTGCTCTAAATACCACCGTATGTTGCTTCTATAGACCCATTCAAAGAAAAAGGCCTACAACTAAAAAAATACTCTCTTGACTAGTAAGAAATTTATTTTTGAAAAAAATACATATTATAAAATTGACAGGTGATTTCAATTTCCTATGACAAACATTTTTAAACAGCCTCTGATCTTACCATTGTCCCAAGTCTAGGGATTGCATTTCACATGCAAAGAGACCAATCTTCAAAGGTAAAATTTTGTGATGATAAGATACATATTAAGAACTGATTTAACTTTAGGTATCCTTTTATTCCACACAACCAATGCTCTTTTTGTTCTCTGAGTTTAATTTATAAATAGTGTCTGGCTAGCTAGTCCTTATATTCAAAAGAATATATGGTCAGATCTTTGCATTCTTAAAGGCCCCTTTGCTACAAAACTACAGAAATAGATATCATAATTCACAGAAAAAGATATGCAACTGTTCAAATATCTGAAGCAATAGAAAAATGCAAATTACATTCATACTGTGACAAAATTGAGTCTTCACGAATTTTGATATTTCTTATGTATCATATTGGCGTCTAACAAGAACATTCTATCATGGGACTGTGGGAAGTAGAACTTTCATATATGGTTAGTAGAAATGCAAGATCATATACTTCTTTTTTTAATTTTATTTTACATATGAACCACAGTTTCTCCTTCCTCCTCTCCTCACATTCCCCCTAACCTCTCTTCTACCCCCCAATCTACTCCTCCTTCCAATCCATTATGATGGGGTAAGCTCTCCCTTGGGAATCCACAAAGCATGGCATATCAAGTTGCAGCAGGACCAAGCTTTTCTCCGCTGCATCAAGACTGAACAAGGCATCCCACCATAGGGAATAGGTTCCAAAGAGCAGGAATAGGTCCTGGTTCCGATGTTAGGCACCCCACAAAATACCAAGCTACACAATTGTCACCCAGATGCAGAGGGCCTAGGTCAGTCCCATGCCAGTTCCCTAGCTGTCCATCCAGAGTCCGTGAGCTCCCACAAGCTCAGTTTAGCTGTTTCTATGGGTTTTCCTGTCATGATCTTGATGCCCCCTTGCTCATATAATCCCTCCTCCCTCTCTTCAAACTGAACTCCCTTCTATGGATCTCTGCTTCTGCTTCCATCAGGTACCGGATGAGGGCTCTATGATGGCAATTAAGGTAGTTATCAATCTGATTACAGGGAAAGGCCAGTTCAGGCACCCTCTCCACTATTGCTAGGAGTCTCAGCTGGGGTCATCCTTGTGGTTTCCTGGGAGTTTTGTTGGCACCAGATATGGGAGCCGTTTTCAGGTTCCTCATGGCTTTACCCAGCAGGTCTGCATAGGGAGGATGATTGGACCACGGACCTGAGTGCAGGTGCCTGAGATGGTCTGCACTTGGCTGTGCTGGGGGAGGAGGTCTTTTGCGTCACCCCTTTGGCGTTTCTATAAATACCCTAAGGCAAAGACAGTCAAGACCTGTTGGAAAAGATTCCAGGCCCTCTTGAGGCTATCCTGTATTTTTTCTGTTTATCTCCACAATCTAAATAGTTCTATCTAATATTTCCTGCTGTTCTCACTCAAGAAAACTTTGGGAAACTGTGGGGTTGGTGGGTAAATGCCCCACAACCAGATTTCTCCCTAATCTCATAATGTCTCCCTATATCAAGATATCTCTTTTATTCCACTCCCCCTCAGTCCCACTCCTACTTTACCAACCTGATCCTCATGTTCCCATCCACCCATCCCCTACTTCTGCTCCCCACTCCTGCTCCCAGTTTACCCAGAACATCTCATCTATTTCCTCTTCCCAGGTAGATCCATGCTTCCCTCTTAGGGTCCTCCTTGTTATCTAACTTCTCTGGAACTGAGGACAGCATTCTGGTTATCCCTTGCTTTATATCTAATATCCACTTATGAGTGAGTACACATCATACTTGTCTCTCTGGGTCTGGGTTACCTCACTCAGGATGATTCTTTTCTCGTTCCATCCATTTGCCTGCAAATTTCATGATGTCATTGTTTTTAACAACTGAGTAATACTGCAAATTATGTAGACACACCACATTTTCTTTATCCATTTTTTCAATTGAGGGGCATCTAGGTTGTTTCTACGTTCTGGCTATTATGAATAATGCTGCTCTTAACATAGTTGAGCAAGTGTCCTTGTGGTATGGTTGAGCACTTTGTGTGTATGCCCAAGAGTGGCATCACTATGTTTCGAGGTGAACTGATTCCCAATTTTCTGAGAAACCACCATACTAATTTCCAAAGTGATTGTACAAGTTTGCACTCCCAACACCAGTGGAGGAGTGTTCCCCTTGCTCCACATCCTCTCCAACATAGGCTGTCAATAGCGTTTTTGGTCTTGGCCATTCTGACAGGTGTAAGATAGTATCTCAGAGTCATTTCAATTTTCATTTCCCTAATAGCTAAGGATGTTGAGCAATTCCTTGAATGTATTTTGGCTGCTTGAGATTCTTCTGTTGAGAATTCTCTGTTTCGCTCTGTAGCCCATCTTTTAATTGGATTATTTGGTAATTTGATGTCTAGTTTTTTGAGTTATTTATATATTTTGGAGATTAGCTCTCTGTCAGATGTGGGGTTGGTGAAGATCTTTTCCCATTCTGTAGGCTGCTGCTTTGTCTTATTGACAGTGTCCTTTGCCTTACAGAAGCTTTTCAGTTTCAGGAGGCCCCATTTATTAATTATTGATCTCAGTGTCTGTGCTACTGGTTTTATGTTCAGGAAGTAGTTTCCAGTGCCAATGCATTCAAGGTTACTTCCCACTTTTTCTTCTATCAGCTTCAGTGTAACTGGGTTTATATTGATGTCTTTGGTAGAGGAAACTTGTTTAATACTTTGCCCATGCATTTACTATTTATTAAAAAACTCTACTCTAGAGCGCTATCCCAAAGCTACAGTGTCAAAAATGCCAAATGCCAAAAGCGATTTAAAGACTGAGAACATGTCACATGGTTATTAGTTGAGGAGGAGTTGAATAATATGCAACATTCACATTTGTAAAACACAGAAAAGGAAAGAAGCAAAGCTATATATGTACTACTATGGCATGATTTCAGAGTAGAATGTTTTGTAAAACAATATAAAAGTGAGATCAGAGCACTATGTAACATTATGCTAAGTTGATATAAAAAAGTAAGAATGGTTAGGAATTATGGGTATCTATATGTATATACTTGCTTATATTTTTAAATATACAGTATAAAACTAAATTAAAAACTTAAAACAATGCTTTTGTAGCAGAAACAAACTGATAATTGATAACAAAAATGTTTTTAAATGTTTACTTTATGCAGGTCATATGAATGCAGTCACAGTCACCATGACTTCATGCATGCAACTGACCTGTCCTATCCACCAAATATTTAGCCAAAGCCCTCAACTGCTTCTTGCTCAAAATCTTCCCACCCTCTCTTCTTCAGTGATCCTTGAGGCTTTCAATCAATGGCTATTGAGGGAGGAAAAGTAAGTTTTCTTCAAGAATGCAGCCCCTGAGATTACTGATACTCTACTAAATGATCTTAAACCCATGCACACACAGTTAATACTAAGCAGATTCTGTTTAAAAGAAGAGAATGAACCCATGAACTGGAATGGGAGAAATTGTGGGACAGATAAGGAAGGAGTGGAAGTGAAGGAACAAGGGACATATTTGATCAAGACATGTTATATGTACATATAAAATCCTCAATTAAAAAAAAAACTCAGTACCAAACATGAGAAGCTTCCTTTCAAATTGTTGGGCAGGGGAGCCCAAGAGACTTCTCAGACAGTAAAGGATAATGCCATTGCCCTTGTTTGTCTCCCAGAATTTGAAGGTAAGTTCCTCTTTCTAAAGACAACTCATACTTCAGATACAGGTGAAACCATCCTGGAAACCTTCTCCATGAATACTAGTTCTGATCATATCTTAAAGTGCTTTGCAATCTGAAAAGTGAGAAAAATAATCATCTGTGATGCCTATGAAATACAACAGTGCCCAGCATGGCAAACTATCTCTAATGTTGTTGTAGCGGCACTTATATCTTAGGAGCAACTAATAGCTGTATGATCAGACTTCAGACCTCCTCAGAAGGGAGGAAATTCATGTCTGATGCTATAGACCTAGCCAAGACTGGTGAGGCCAGTACTCCATGAACCTAGGGAGAACCCACTACTGCCAATTTACTAAACCAATATAATTTCTTACTGCATTCTGCATACTTTTCCTTTTACCCATGATAAGTATCCTCTTACCCCTCATCAATGAAACTTCATTTTGCAGTGGATGGAGACTGTTACAGAAATTCACAAGTGGTCAAAATGCAGAGAACAAGTAACCATGGGGTGTCCAACTCCCAACTTCTACATCTACAACACAACTCCTACACCTAAGAGTCAGGAAATATCACAGAAGAAGGGATAGAGAAATTGTAACAGTCAAAGAACCAGGATATCTGCTGCAAGATTGTGTATTCTATATATAACAGGAAATCTGTACCCATGAAAACTCAACAATATAGCTACCTAAATAAGACATGAGAAATAACACCAGTTGACATGCCAATGTGAATGGATCAAATTTCACAATATCCCACACCTGAAGAGTTCTAAGTAATTAGTGACTGCAGAGAGAGGGAGAATCAGTCTTCTCCAAAGACAAGACAAGCTCCCTAACTGGTTATCTAATAATGAGTGGTCTGCACCAAAAACCTATACACACAATCAACATTAAATGGACACAAGCAGATGTATTTATATATTTATATGCATGTACACAGTAACAATGATAATAAAAGAAAAAAGAATAGAGGAAGCAATAGCAATAATAAATGAAAGAAGGAGGGCTTGGAGGTAAAGGAAAGGGAACAGTGGAAGAAAAGAGAATATGGGAAGAGAGACTGAAAATTATCAAGGTACTAATTCTCCCTCTTGTTGTGGAATATTAGTTGAAGATGTGTTTCATTCATTTATGCTGTGGAATGTTGTTTAATAATGCAAAGATACATTGCATTTTTTTATGTTGTATTTGTTTAACTCTGTGAAGCTGTGTTACTTTGCCTGTCTCAAACACCAATTGCTCTAATAAAGTGCTGAATGGCCAATAGCTAGCCAAGAGAGAGAAATAGGCTAGTCTGGCAGGCAAAGAGAATAAATAGGAAGACAAGAAAAAGGGAGGAGCAAGAGAAAGGAAGAAGGAAAGAAGAACACCAGGGGCCAGCCAGCTAGCCACACAGCCAGTCACGGAGTAAAAAGGAAAGAAAGATATATAGAAAGGTAAAAGCCCAAAGGCAAAAGATAAACAGGATAATTTAAGTTTAAAAAAAAGCTGGCTAGAAATTAGCCAAGCTAAGGCCAGGCATTCATAAGTAAGAATAAGTCTCTGTGTATTTATTTGGGAACTGGGTGGTAGGGCCACAAAGAGCAAAGAGTGAAAAAAAGAAAGAAAAAAAAAACTACACCCTCTCTCAGTAGTTTTTAGTTTCCTCAGTTAGGGGTAGGACCATATCAAATTTCTCCATCTATTGTTGGAATTGTTCAGCTCTTTAAGTAGCCATGTTGTTGTGATTTTATGGGTGTTTCTTCCCTGTCATGGCTAGAAAGCACATGTATACACAGTAAATAGATGGCTGTACTTCCATAATCAGGGCATAAGAATTATAGCACAAGACAAAAAACGAACCAATAATTTAAAAATTAAGTAAAATTCACAAGCCCAAATTGATAACGATGATAAAATCTGGTTTCATATGTCTTTCTACTAAAAGGCTATAAAAGATGATAGCTACATTCTCAGTACTAAAGATACAGAACCAGATCAGATAGGCTGTTCTGGACAAGTTCCAGAGTAGTTCCTAAGAAGGGAAATATACAAAAGCTCAGTAGGTTGTTTAAGTTTTTAAATCTAAGATCAGTATCTCTATGAGGCAGAGTAAATGGAAATAGAAAACAAAAGGATAAATTTAAAATAACTACATAGAAAATGTAGAGCTAGTTGCCATACCTAAAAAAGTGCCTTTGAAAAATAAGGGAAACTGGATAAAAACAAGGGAGAAAGCTCTCCTAAGATGAGTAAATTAGCAGAGAGAAATGGGTCACTAGATAACAAACTAAAACAGCTTTCAAATGACTAATTACTAAACATATACATATCTCTTTTTTTTACCTCCACAGATATAGTCTCACAAGAATTCACTTGTGGTACAAAGCCTTATGTCAGCTTTCTCCACTGTAATACTTAAAGACTATGAATAGATTATATATCTATTATAAGAAGCATAGATAAATGCAAATGATTTAGAAATATTAAAAGCATAAGAGTAGAAAAAGGTGAGTCAGGCAAGTATAAACAAAATGAAATCTGAATTGTCAATATTAACATTCAAGGCAAAAAGCTGATTCCTAGGCAAAAGCACTTTCTGAGACAAGAACGTCAGTCTTTGATGATGACATTCATCCTTGTGGTGATTTTTGTCTACAATGTGCCACATGAAACTGGGACAACTAAATAACACTTAAAATATAAATTTTATCTTATTTGTATCAATAACCGAACTAAAAATATACTTAACCAAGAAGGTGTAGAAATAGCTATGAAAAAAGCAGACAGTTTAAATGAAAAAGACAAAAATTAAAATCTAAAAGATGAACAAGCCATCTTCCAGAATATGAATACTTCGCATAAAAATAGTTCCATTCTTCCCAGGTGTGCAAATTTAGTGCAACTCAAATCCAAACAAATGGATAATTTTCAAACCTCCACAAATTCTTTCTGAAGTATAGAAAAAGGAAAGAAGATGAATTTATGCTATTAGACATATATATAATAGACAAAACACTAATGTGACAAATAGAAAGATTAAATATAAACATACCAGTGAAACAAATTGGAAAGCCTGGGATATACTTAAGTATTAAAGATATAATAACAATGGTATCAAAATTCATTCATAATAGACTAGTTTATATTTTACCATGATTTGGAAACATTTCTAAAAATACCAAATTTGAATTCCATATTGATGAATGAAAGGACGAGAGATTTTAAAGGGAATTTCACATGTAGTTGCTATTTTGGTGGGGAGGGAGACTTTATAAACATGAAGAAATAAACTTTAGAACATGCAATTTCAATTTTATGTATGTCAAATGGCACTATAAATAAAATTAAAAAGCAATAAGAAATAAAATATTTATAATGTATCAAAAGAGTTTATATCTTAAGCATAATATATAATATTCAACATATGGAAAGTATAAATAAATTTTGTATAAATAGAAGTATATAAACTGAAACACAAAATTTAAAACAAGATTAATTTGATACTTAAAAGTCACAGCATAATCACTGATATAATTACACCATGAAATTTTGAGGTTATAGTTCAACAGGGACTTACACAACTATTGATATGAAAACAAATTGCACAATATTTCTGAAGGCAATTTTTATATGTATTCTCCATTACCTGCCTTAAACAAAAGCACAAAAATATGCCTATATCTGAGTTAGCAGTCAAATTCCTAAGAATTTATGAAAAGGAAACAAGATATAATAATGTTCAATGGTAACTGACAACTTATACTATACAATGGGGTACATGTCACCTTTTTATTGCCCATGGTGACTTTATAAAGTTATCATGTTATAGATGAATATGAGAAAAGCAGAAATTAAGTGACTTACCAAGATCACAGATACAGTGCACATGAAATCCAAGATTCAAACTCAGGCCCATTTAATTCTAGATCCTCAGCTCTTGAACTATATCTCTATTGTTTGTCTCTTTCTTTTTAGCTTCTAGAGGCTGAACTCATGATTGTATAAAATACAGTGGTCAATATATTATAATATGATAATTTGGAAATATGCCATATAGCCACAAAATTCATAACATAAGCTAGAGAGTGACAGGAGCATGTTCATAACTTGCTGCTAAGTGAGAAACTTTTACATTCATAGAATGTGTCCATATATTTTTAAATGTATATTGTTATAAGTACAAAAACTGCCTACATATGTGTCAACAAAAACAATGAAAGCAAATAGTAGTCTCGTATTTTTTTTGAAACAGTGAATGGAGTTGAGACTACGTCTAATGTGAACATCCAGCTTCTGACTTGTTTACTATGATGAATAGGTGGCTAAGATCATCCATCGGTCGAAACTTCTTGTCATCTGAATATACCCTTGCTTCCTGAAAGTGATTTCTTAACATTCTCTCCATTCTTTATTGCCTTTATAGCCAATGGTATACTATCCAGTTTTTATGCCAACTCAAGACAAGCTTTAGTCATCTGAGAGGAGGAAACCTCAATTGAGAAAATGCCTCCATAAGATCTGGCTATAGGAAAGCCTGTGGAGCATTTTCTTAATTAGCAGTTCATGTGAGACGGCCAAGTCCATTGTGGGTGTGGCCACTCCTTGGCTGGTGGTCCTGAGTTTTATAAGAAAACAGGCTGAGCAAGGCATGGGGAGCAAGCAATTAAGTACAATCCTCCATGGCCTCTGCATCAGCTCCTGCCTCCAGGTTCCCGCCCTATATTTTAGTTCCTGTCCTGACTTCCTTTGATGATGAACAGTGACATGGAAGTGTCAGCCAAATAAATCCTTTCCTCCCAAACTTGCTTTAGTCATGGTGTTTCACCACAGCAATAGTAACCCTAACTCAGACAAATGGTTAATAAGCTTTTAATTTCCTTAATTGTTATTTATATGTGCTTCTTTCTACATGTAGGGTAAGCAGTGTGTCTTCTGCTTTTTGTTTTAGAAAAATTATCTATGTATTTATTTATTTAATGTAGGAATTAGTGTTTAATTGTGTGTATGTATGTGCACCACTTGTGTCCCCTCAAATAGTGTTATAGAAAGCAGTGAGCCACCATGTAGGTGATAGGAATCAAACCCAGTATTAAACAAGACCTGTGTGTGTGTGTGTGTGTGTGTGTGTGTGTGTGTGTGTGTGTGTGTGTGTTATAGTATTGATAGGGTTGCACTGCTTGGGTGATAATGTTATGCTTCTTGGAGTGATAATGCTCCCTCCAAGAACCACATATGATACTACTTAATAAAAACCCCAGTGTCAAGCATGAGAAATCTCCATTCTAGTTGATGGTCAGGGGCTCAAGTCATTCACAAAACAATATAGGCTATTGCTATTGTCCCTGGTTGCTTACTGGTTGAAGGCTGAAGGTAAGACCCTATTGTTGAAGACATCACACATTTTAGACACATTTCTCAGCAGAATCAAGCTGGAATTTACCTGTACACCTCCTCCCTGGGAACTACCTTTTGTAATGGCAAAAGCTGCTATGCAAGCTGCCAACGGGAAAAAAAAAGTAATCAGTAGTCCTATCCAGCTGTTAAGGCTGAGAATCACAACATTGACCATCCTGGCAAAAGATCTCCAGATTGCAGTTGTGGCACTTACATGTAGCTGGAGTTTTCTCCACTCCCGCTCAGGCCCCCGCAGTTCTGCAGCCCACTTATAAAATAATCACTCAGAAGATCATATTAATTAAAATTGCTCAGCCATTAGCTCAGGCTAACTATTGACTAGCTCTTACATTTTAAATTAACCCATTTCTATTAATCTATAATTTGCCACGTGGCTGGTGGCTTACTGGTACTTTTACATCTACTTCTCATGGCCATCGGCTGGCAGCGTCTCCTGACTCAGCCTTCCACTTCCCAGAATTCTCCTTTCTCTTTGTCTGGCCTATACTTCCTGCCTGGCTACTGGCCAATCAGCACTTTATTTATTAACCAATCAGAGCAACACATTCACAGCATACAGAACATCCCTTATATCTATAATAGCACTTATATATTGGAGGCAATTAACAACTGTCTAATTCAACTTAAGGTCCATTCAATACAGGGAATTTGTGCCTGATTCTGTAAACCTTGCCATCTGTCCATGGCTGGAGAGGTCATAGACCCTAGAGGGCAAACTAGAACTACCACTTTCCTAAATCAATAGTCTTTAACTGTATTCTAAACACATCCTTACACCCAAAGATAAATGTAGCTCTTACCACTTATCAATGAAGCTTCTTTTTCATACCAAATGGAGGCTATTACAGAGATCTGCAACTGGTCAAAATGCAGAGGATAATCCCCAACTGTCACATCTGTAATTATATTTAAGACTCACTGGCCATGGGGGATGCAGGGGTGGATTGTAAAAGCTATAGGACCAGGACGTCTGCTTTGAGACACTGTCTTCCAGAAAAGACAGGGATGCTGCACCCATGAAATCTCAATAATATGCTTGTCTAAACAAGATCTAAATAACAATAGCATCAGTTGACATGCCAAAGAGCATTAGAAAATTTCACAAAAACCCACCCATATAGGAAGAGCTATAGGAAATGAATGGCTGCTTGAGGAGGCAAATAAAGTTATCTTCAAAGACATGACAACTAACAGGTTATCCCAACCCACGCGATCAGCCCTAAACACATGTACATACAAATAACACTAAATAGATACAGCAGGATATACATATGTGTATATGCCTGTTTGTGTAACAATAATAATTAAAGAAGAGGTCATGAATTTGAAAGGAAGGGAGTATATGAGGAGTTGGAGGGATAGAGACAGTGGTATGAATGTTGTACCTAGAGTACTCATTCATTAAATTAACAAAAATATTTTAAAAAGGGGTCTGTTTAAATAAGTGTAAATAAAAAGCATACTATCACTAATTTGCCTTATTAATTTAAAAAACACACTCAAGAGAGATTTACCTATATAAAGATATTAGATTTAAAGTCTTAAGACCCACATTGATCTTAGTTCACTGAAGCTTGTAGTAAATGAATCAGCAGGCATATTTTTAAAAAATAATTATCATTGTTATTATTTACAGACAGATGTATTAAAATAAAGTTAATTCAAAGATTATATTAAGCAGAAGTCTAGGTAAGTGAAATCAAAGCCTAGCATAAAGGGCCAAATGGGAATAGCAGAGAGAGCTGTTAATAATAATAATACCTTGGATTTGTATAGCTCTCATCCTCCCATAAGCACTTTGTGGATGTGAGCAGCATTTGTAAGAGCCTGGAGAAGCAAATGAAAGTTTAGTTTCTCAAGCCTGGATTTCAAAAGCTCTCAGAAAAGGTCAATAGAGAATCAAAATCTTAAGACCAGTTTTAAAAGGTCCACCTGGACACACATATTTCAAAAACATCTTTGCCATTCTTATTAATGGAGCAGCATTCTCAAAGTTAAGATGCATTTGTCAAAGAGTAAGAAATCAAACTAAATAAATAAGAAATGGTGGATTAGTGCAACATTCAGACATGATCATTAAAATACCATTGTGGCCATAGTTCTGTGAATTTCCTGTCTTAAGGTGACCTCTGAACTCCTGAATGAGTTTCACATGATGTGAAGCCTCATGAGATGTACAGTTAGCACATCCTCCTGCATTCGTTGGAATTAGTTATGGAATTAGTTTCACCTCTCTCACCAGACTTGATCAAGAATCACTGTACAATAAAATCCAAATTTGAGGTACTTTTTGTTAGAGAATCTAATTCAATTAGTCATGTACTAAAAACCGACATTTTAATAAGTTTTTGTGGTAACCTGGTATGGAAATTTCAAGTCTAGACTATGTGTCTTTCTGTTAAATAATGGCAACAATGACAATGCAATTTCAACAATGAAAACATTGAGTAATCTTATTCATATTTCTGAATTTCAGAAAATTATGTTTGGGATTATTTGTCATCTTTTTAAATGTTTCCTTAATTAAAAAATAATCCCAGCACTCAGGCGGCAGAGGCAGGCGGATCTCTGACTTTGAGGCCAGCCTGGTCTACAAAGCGAGTTCCAGGAAAGGCACAAAGCTACACAGAGAAACCTTGTCTTGAAAAAAAAAATCCGAATGCACATGAGGTTGTATAAATATTCTCTAATACACTAACTTCCCTTAAATGTGTTATCAAGAAAATAATGAGTATTTTGTGGTTTCGGTATAATTCCTGGGGCCTTCCTAGAATCATCTGTAAGGTGAGTCTTGGTAATAAGTAAATTAACTAGCAATGCCTTTAAACAATGTTCACATTCATGTATATGCTGTTCTTTTCTGTCATGACTAAATAAAACAAGGCACAATGTATGAGTAAGTCTCTACATGTCAAAATGACAAAACTGAGTTTTATTAGGTGCAGGCTTTCCAAGACTCTAATAGTTTGTCACTCAAACTATAGATTACCTGGTACAATCCTTTAGACTGAGAAATGAAGATGAGGAACTGGAAAGATGACTCAATGGTTAAGAGCAATGGCTACTCTTACAGAGGACTTGAGTTCAATTTCAAGTATGCACATAGTGGCTTACAACCACCTGTGACTCCAGTTCCAGGGGAGCTGAGGTCATTCTCTGGCCTCCACTAGCACCAGGCATATATGTGGTATACAGACATACATGTATGCAAAAGACCATGCACATAAAGTAGAATTATACATTTAAAAAGCACTGAAATCAGTACTAAAAAGGCTGTGAACTCAAGAAGGAAGGACGTGTGTAAAAGACAAGGGCCTAGGCCAAGATGAATCAGTGACCAAGTATGCTCCCAAATAAAGAGCTCCATGAGGAAGCTTTATGAAAAGTATTATCTTTCCCAAGTCAGTATTACTGAGTATCTATCCCTACCAGAATAAGTGTTTTACACACATTACCTCTAGTCATCCCTTCAGACACACAGCATTTGAGTCTCATCTCCCAGATAAAGCAACTAAAGTTCATCAAGTAAAATGAGTAATCCAAATTCCTGTCACAAAGTACTCCACAAAAGAAAGCCCAATCCTTCCTGAACACATCTTTAAGACCATCTCTGGAGTCTATATTACTTAATCACAGCTTGCTATTTCCACATAAGAACGAAATGTTTGAGAAAGTCATTGGACAAACAGCACATAGTAGGTCACAGGGAGCAATGAATGGATACAGGAGATAAGAAGCAGCAAATGGAGAAACTGGAGGTGTAACACAAAAAAGGCAAAGGAATCCTTCACAATATCATTATAGTCCATTTCTAGAACAAAACCCAATTGTTTAGTCACTCTCATTGGAACCTTGGAAAGAAGTAATAGAGACCTAAGCCTGGATTCTCAGTACCACTGGCTGGCCACTCAGCCGTGCCTTCAAAACATCTCTGTCAGAGGATCGTCCTTTATAAGCCCCTTATGTAGATGTTAGTACAACTGGCTTCTTTGGCCTTTCAAACGAGTGAGTAACTAGTGTAAATATTAAACCGGAGAGAAATGGCATTGTATGAACTCTGTGTTTGTTCCTCTGCTGGCCCACTGAACATTAATGTTTGCAGAAGGAGCTGTTTACAACTGCTTACTCTGATCCCCTCAGCAAAGAGCATTAGGAGAGGAGTGTTTGTGCTAGGAAGCTACCATATTGGGTCCCTGCAAAAAGAGCATGTGATAAGCCTCCACTTTTTCTAGAAAGCTGAGATGCTTTTTTTTAAGCTTATAATTACAGCATTTCACCCTTTCCTCCCTCCAAACACTGCCTTACCTGCCGCACTATCCTTCAAATTCCTGGTCTTTTTTTCACTAATTGTTATTATATGCATATATGTACATGCATAAATATGTACTCCTAAATATAACCTGTCCATATAATAGTACTTGTATGTATGTTTTCTGGGCTGATCATTCAGCACTATACAAATGGTTGGTGTGCTCTTCCCTGAGGAGGACCACCTCTCCTATTTACAGTTTTCCTCAACTGCCTATAGTTCTTTGTATAGGGTTGAAATCTGTGACCTTTCCCCCATGACTTTAGCATATCCATCACTATTGTTCTTGTTCAGCTCACATTTGTGCAGTCATGTGAGTGAGACTTTATGGGTGTAGCTTTGGACATTACTAGGCAACACAATCTCACAGCAAACTCTCTGATCCTCTGGCTCTTACAATCCTTCTTCCTCATCTTCTTCAATGATCCCTGAGCTGTAGGTGCAGGCGGGTTTTCAGATTTAATCATTGGGACTGGGCCAACCCCTCATCAAGGAAACTTCTCTTTACAACACCCCAAGATGTCTTTTGAGAACACTGGCTGAGGGGAAAAAGAAAAGGTAAAATATATGGCAAAGTTTTCTGTGAACCAACTTGTTGTTTACTGGTAATTTCTATATCATAGGAATTGGCTAGAAAAAAACATTTTGCTTTTGTTTGTTTGTTTGTTTGTACTTTGCTTACTCATAGTGGTCTATCTAGTCACACACATGGAAGGGATCTGAGCCAGGTATTTTTCAACTGATTGTGGGAATCTGTTCATTTAAACATAAAGCTCCATACTTAAAATTCAAATTTTCAAATTCATTTTTTCAAATTGAAAAGCATTTTGTTCTCAGTCAAAATCCACTATCAGTATAACACTTATCAGTTAACTCTTCTATTATCTGTAGTTTTAGAGACTCTTAAAATCTAAAGTATAGCCCAGCGGTGGTGGCTCACGCCTTTAATCTCAACACTCGGAAGGCAGAGGCAAGTGGATCTCTGTGAGTTCGAGGCCAGCCTGAGCTACAGAGTGAGTTCCAGGAAAGGCACAAAGTACACATAGAAACCCTGTCTCGGGAAAAAAAAAAAAACTAAAGTATAAGTCAAAAAACGTACAAAAAGTCAATCAGGTCAATCATGTCTGTGACTCTTCAGCTCTGCTCTGATACCACAAAATTAACCATAGACCAAGTGACAGTGAGGGTGGCAGTAATCCAATAAAACTCTATTAACCAAAAAACAATGGTGAATCAAATTGGGTTGACCCATGATCTTAATAGAAGTGCTCTGATCAAAGATGAGGTCCAGGGGCAGGAAAGGCAGAGAAAGTCCAGGGTCACAAACTATTATGAGTTCTATAGATTATTGCAATTCATAGAAAAGACCTACATAACAAACATAGATACTTTGTTGTGTGGTGCATGCTCTTGAAGGAAAAATGACAACTTCACAAAGGATAAAACAGGAAGAAGCTCTACACAAGCCTCTACCTTCTTCATGATGTCATTCATAAGGCTGATCTCAGTCCACGGGGGAGGCTTTGCCCTGGAGGAGGTGGGAATGGGGGGTGGGCTGGGGGGAAGGTGAGGGGGGCAGGAGGGGGGAGAACAAGGGAATCCGTGGCTGATATGTAGAACTGAATTGTATTGCAAAATAAAAAAAAAGAAAAAAAACAGGAAGAAGCAGTTTACCTCGTTCTCACCTGCCCCTTATCCTGGGCATCCTGAAAAGCTCAGTTACCCCCATATCTCCCGTCTCACATCTTTCCACCATCCTCCTAGAGAAATAATTTGTTTCCCATTTTCATTTATCATTTTATGTCATTTATTTCCTGCCATTAGCTTTGCATTTGAATTAGAGATAAACATACATTCACCAATAAAAGGTTGAGTTTAAGATTTTACTAATTCTCAACCTGATCCTGGCTAATGAAAATAAACTGATGGACTTAAAGCTAATGAGCCTATTAGTGTTCCATGAGACACAAAGTCTATTTTTCATCCTCTTATTATGGAAATCAAGTCATTACAGATATACAGTAATATGTTGATCAGAGTCTCCTTAACTCAAAGATAGCACAGACACCAGAGGGAGGCGGGGGTGGTTTGAAGCTTGGTTTTGAGGAGCAGAAGTCCAAGTTTTGGGTTCCAGTTTCAAATCATGCAAAGAGCTTGTTTTTTTATACCTGAAATTAAAAATACCAAACGAGAAAAAGAAGTAGTTTTTTTAAAAGGCAATGTTTAAGTCCCATAAAAGTGCTGCAGTCACAGAGCCAAACAGTACCCTCGAAATCTGGAGAGACAGTCACAGACAAATAGCCCTCAAATTTATACTTGCAACAGAAGCCGTAGACATTTCTTAGCTGGTAAGGACACATCACAATTAAATCCATTATTTTGTACAATTAATATGTAGTACTAAAATAAAATATAAAGGACATTATATAATGATAAAAGGGTTAATTTTCCTGGAAGACATGGAAAATGTATCAACATTCATGAGTTAAAAGTTAATAGAATTGAAAAACTCTATAAACTCATTATTATACTAAGAAACTTCAATACACCTCCAAAAACAAACAATAGATTAATTAGGGAAACAATCAGTAACATTACAGGTGAACACAATGGTACTATCAATTAAGTTGATGAAATTCATATTTATAAGACACTACACATAATATCACAGTATTTTACACTCTGTTGAATCTTACATGGAACACTCAACATTAAAGAGCATAGTCTGAACTATAAAGTATTTGAAAAAATAAAAATCATTAATGTATACTAAGACTAAAATGAGATTAAACTAGAAATCTGTAATAGAAATATAATAGGATACTGTCTAAATATTTGGTGGTTGAATAATACACTTCCCAATAGCTTGTGAGTCAAAGAATACGTCTCAATAAAGTGCTAATTTATTTTATTTTTTGAGACAGGGTTTCTCTGTGTAGCTTTACACCTTTCCTGGATCTTGCTCTGTAGACCAGGCTAGGCCTCGAACTCACAAAGATCCACTTGCCTCTGCCTCCCAAGTTCTGGAATTAAAGGCGTGCACCACCACCACCCAGCACTAAATTATTTTAATATATTTTAAGCAATGAAAATGAAAATGGAAATATCAAAATGTATGAAATATAGACAATAGAATATTGAATTAAAACATCTTGCATTAACTATATTAAAATATGTATAAGATTAATACTTGTACAGCCACTATGGAAATTAGTATGACAGTTCTCCAGAAAGATGGGAATCCATCTACTTCAAGATCTACCTATAACATTTTCGGGCATATACCCAAAGGAAGGTTCATCCTACAACAAGAACACTCGCTCAATCATATTCATTGCTGCTCTATTCAAAATATCCAGAAATTGAAACAACCTAGATGTCCCTCAACAGAAGAATGGATAAAGAAAACAGTACAATGAAGTCTTATTCAGAAAAAGAAAAGTATGACATCATGAAATTTACTGGCAAATAGATGGAACTAGAAAAAGAATCAATCTGAGTGAGGTAACCTAGACCCAGAAAGATAAATATGTTATGTATTCACTTATACCTGGATATTAGCCATTTAATAAATGATAACCAAACAAAAATCCACAGAGCCAGAGAAGTTAGACATCCAGGAAGGGAGTGGGAGTGGGGCACATGATCTCCCTCGCAGTGGGAAATAGAATAGACTTTATGGGTGGACTGGAGCCAGGGGTGGGGGAAGGATGAGAACAGTAGGTGGGAAGTTGGGAGGGGAGATGGGATTGAGGAAGGGAATATAGGGAGAGACAGCTAGAATGAAAGAGCACTTGAGGTGCATTTGAGGGGTGGTATAGAAACTTCCTATAATACATGAAGATGATACTAATGAAGTCTTCAAATAATGAGGGAGAGGGAACCCCAGCTGGCCGTCACTTGTCACCAAAGGAAGCTTTTGGTGCCGGAACTGGGTTTCATCCAATAGTTTGCTGAAAGGGTCTCATGGAATTTCCCAAACAACCCAGGTTCTTGCCAAGACAAATGTTTGCCCTCCACAAACTGACAGCAAGACTCCATTGCTGAAGACAACACCTATACCACTCATTGAACATGGAGAGGTCAAACTGGTGCCTACATAGATTCCTCACTCCCATGTTGGAGTGTCTATGACACAAAAAGGTGCTCTGCAGGCTACCAAAAGAGAAAAGTAAGTACTAACCAAACCACAAAATCTGTGATCTACAATCTGTTCTGTCTGCAAACTTTGCTAGGGCAATGATGGCACAAATCTTGTGGTAGTAGCCAATTGATGTCAGATTTGACTTGAGGCCCACTCCATGAGATGGAACCCATATGTGACACTGCTTAAGTAACCAAGAACCAGAATCTAGATAGCCCAGAGAGCTAGGGAAAAACCAGATATTATTGGTCTAAAAAAAGTAACAATAAAATAACTCCTAATGATAGGCTACTACACTCATAGATCGATGCCTTATTCAGTCATCATCACAGAGGCTTCCTTCTGTAGCAGATGGGAAAAAATACAGAGACCCATAGCCAGACGTTATGCAAACAGAGAAACCTTGGAACATAAAACTCTAAATGTGATGTCTCCATCAAATTCCTCCCCTCAAAGTTGAGGGAACCCCACAGAAGAGGAAGTAGAAAGAGTGTAAGAGCCAGAGGGAATGGAGGATACCAGGAAAAAGGCCCTCTGAATCAACTGAGCAAAGCTCATAGGAACTCACAGAGACTGAAGCAGCAAGAACACAGCCTACAGAAATGTACAGACTGTACCATTTCCTTTTCCATTGCCATCATAAAACACTGTGACCAACCCCAACTGAATAGGTTTGTTTTAGCTTACAGTTCCAGAGGGCTGTATGTCCATGATGTCCATGATGGCAGGGAAGCTGAGAGATCACGTCTCAACATCACACAGGAAGCAGAGAGATTTTATGAAAGACCATAAAATCTCAAAGCCTGACCCCAGTGATTTATTTCTTCTAGCAAGGCTCCTGTCCTACGAGTTACAAAATCTCCCCCAAATGGTGTCATCAACTGATGACCAAGTGTTTAAATACATGTGCCCATGGTGGGGGTCATTTCTTATTCAAATTTGTTACAGGAAAAATCCAAAACTGTAATTTTTAAAAAAAAAATCTACAAAAGAGATAAACATCTGGACAATCAAAACAAAACAGAAGTGAGAAAACACAGTTAATCTATATCATAAATAAAGTTTAGGTTACCATTAACAACTCCAGGGACACTAAATGGATAAAAAGGAAATATTGTAAGAAATTAAACAACCACAGATTTGGTAACTGAGTTGATACAGGCCAAATCTTAAACACATACATACACGCGCGCATGCGCACACACACACACACACACAAAAAAAATCAATCAATCAATCAGTCTCTACTGTTAGAAAAATATTGATCTGTCTTTAAAATAAATAAGTCCTCAGTTTGAAAATTTCCACAGAAAAATACTCCATATCCAAATAATTTCACTGATGAGTTTTAACAAATATTTAAGGACGATATAATTGTAAAATATACACGGAGGGAACACTCCTCATTTTTCAAGCCCAGAATCATCCTATTATGAAAACCAGACAAAACATCCTAAGTAAGATACAGATTATTGTCTCTTGTTGCTGTAATGGGAAAATCTTAAATATTAATAAATCTAATTCAGCAACATATAAAAATAAGAACATGAGAATCCACCAGGAACACTAAATTGGTTCAACAATCATAAATAAGCCAATGGAGTCCTATGTGTTATCAAATTTAAAGAATAAAATTATATAAACATCTATAGACACATTATGCAATGAAACTCTAAACCAATTCACAATATATTTTTAAATATAAGCACACTGGAGAATGGTGTAAATGGTAAAGACATTTTTTAAAAGATGGATATACTTTATGTGTACAAGTATTTTGCATATATATATATATCACATGTGTATCTGATGTTCCTCAGAGGTCAGAAGACAGAAGAAGGTGTCAGATCCCATGGATATGGAGTTATGGGTGTTTATAAGCTGCAATATGTATGCTGGGAACTAACTTAGGTCTTCTGCAAGAGCAGCAAGTATTCATAATCACTGACCCATCTTTCCAGTTCCCACAATAGAAAAATATATTTTAAAAAACAAATAAAATTCAGCTTTGAAGGGAGAAATGAGAAAATGGAGAGTGCTTAAATAGGAAATGGAGAAGGGAGGGCAATACAGAGAAAGAGCTATGGGGACAAAATAAATAAAACTAAGGATATTTGAAAAAAGCCAGAAGAAAATTTATTACTTTATATTTATTTTTAAATACATCATATACATATAAACATATATATAACTTAATTACTTAAAATATATGTATGTAATAACTTAATGTACACATATAACTTAATTATTCATATATATCTTAAGTTACACCACTTGGGGTGATGATAATGCTCCCCTCAAGAATCATAGACTGTCTAACATAAACCCTAGTGACAGGCATGGGTGGGAGACCTCCCTTTGAGTTATTGGTCAGGGGAGTTTAGGAAACTCTCCAAACAATATAAGCTACTGCCATTAACCTTGGTTGCCTTTCAGAACCTGAAATTAAGTCCATCTTTCTAAAGATACCACACAACCAAGACAAAGGACTTGAAGAAATTAAGTGGAACTGACCCTGAGGCCTTTCTCACAGGGTTAGAAGGTGCTGTATAAGTTACTGAAGAAGGAAATAAACTAATAGTCCTGCCAAACTTAGTTTCAACAATGATCAACATAGCAAGATGAAAGAGTGGCACTTTTATTTAGGGGGTAAACCACAGCTGTCTAATTAGTCTCAGGGCCTCCTTAACAAGACGGACTTTATGTATGGTACTACACATCTAGACAAATACCCACGATTAAGTGGGTGGATCTTCCCACCTGAGTTAGTGTACTCAAGATAATCCCATACAGACATGATCATCCAACCTATTCTAGACAATCCCTCACTATCTTCCCAGGTTAATATAGATTGTGCTGAGATCATAATATAAACTTACAAGCACAAATATATATAAGCATATTAAAATATGATTAATATAATCTGACTTTAGAGACATGTACAATAAAGGAACAATGAGATATCAATATATATTACAGTGGCTGAAATAGACATGCACATAATATGACAGTACCAAATAATGATGATGACTCAGGGATACAAAATAATTCAGCCACTTTGAAGGACAGTATGGTCAATTACAAAACTTAATGTGTAACCCAGAAGTCATGTTTCTTAGTATTTATTAAGTGTTTTGAATAATGTATAACCAGAAATATTACCCTAATCTCAGTACCTTCAGAAGTGAATGGGGTCTTTAAAACTAACTGTGAAAATATCTTTCACAAGCATTGCACTCTAGTTATAAAGGTGTGTCCTATGGTGGTGGGGGTTAACTTTAACACTTCTGTGTATGCATACTGAGGTGTTGTAGGATTTTATTATTAGAGAGATAGGCCACAGTCAAGTGGGGTGAGGATGCTCAAAGCAGACATGATAATAGATAAGAATCAGTGATGTCAACAACATATTAAAGATGACAGTATATAACATAAGAAGTACATAATTAAATATGCATTGTATATGAATTAGTATATGCATATATATTTGTTATTCCTATTAGTTGAAAGGGCCCAGAAGCTATCTAAATATAGTAGAGAGCAGACATAAAACCAGGTCTTAGTTTCAAATGTCATTGTCTAATAAAATATGACATGTCCATCAAAAATAAGTAATTCAGGATCTGGGACTGAAGATGGAAAAAATAAACCCAGAACATCTTACAAAACCAGAAATTAAGGCAGTCCTCACATGTACAAATACACAGAAAGGAGTATATCTAAAGGGCACACCAACCAACAAAAGAGTTTGTAATAAGTGCAGGTGGAACAAATACAGCAGTAATATAAATGCGTTGACATATTACATTATTGACCCACACTGCCACAGGACACAGCTTAATAAACTGGAGTGTAGTGTTTATGAAACATATTTTCACAGTTAGTATTGCAGACCCCATTCACTGCTAAAAGTACTGAAATCATGATATTTAGCTCTTATTCTCTTCATAAATGACTGTAAACCAAAAGCATCAAATAAGTATCATTGAATCCACACAAATATAAGTAAATGGTTGAATAACTATATTAAAGGAGGATGGCAGATAAATCCCACGCAGAACATTAAAAAATAGATCTGCAGCTCTCAAGAAGTCAAGCACACTACTTCTTTACTTTGGAGTTGCACAAAATAACTTCCTTCTAAACAGAATATTGTTAAAAAGGATGAAGAAAATATTTTTCATTTTATTATATTTTTATTATTTAAAATTAAATATATTTTGATCAAAATCATCCCCTCTTCCAAGTCCTTCCAGATTCTCTCCCACTCCCTACCCATGCAACTTTCTCAAAAAAGCACAACAATAACTTGCTTCCAAACCAAGAAACAAAATAAATCAATGCCCAAAAAGAAAAACACCAAACTGTAACCAAATAAAAGCACACACATACACACACACACATAAAAAAAAAATCATGTGGAGTCCATTATTGGACAACTACTTCTGAACATGAGTCTTGTCCTGGAACGGTTGATATACACAGTGTCACTCCATTGGAGAAAACTGACTTCCTCACTCCCAGCAGATATAAATAACAGTTCTCTTGTTCATTTTTACCCTAGTGCAGCTCAGCAGTTCTCAACCTGTGGGGTCACGATCCTCTGGGGTCAAATGTCCCTTTCACAGGGGTCACATATCAGATGTCCTGCATATAAGACATTTACATTACAGTTCATAACAGTACAAAATTACAGCTATGAAGTAACAACAAAATAATTTTATGGTTGGGGGTCACCACAACTTGAGGAATTGTATTAAAGGGTCACATCACTAGGAAGGCTGCGAACCACTGCCCTAGTAGCTAGGTATAACAAAATAAAATATAAGATAAAACAAAAACTGTTAAATCAAAGCTAGACAAGACAAACCAACAGAAGGAAAAGAGCCCAAGAGAAGGCAAAAGAATCAGAGACCTCATTCACACACTCAGGAAGCATATAAGAAAACCACTAAACTGGAAGCCATAATAAAGGTGCAGAGGACCTGGTGCAGACTCATAAGGTCCTGTGTATGCTGCTTCTTACTCTATGAGTTCATATGAGCTTTGCTCATGTTGACTTAGAGGGCCTTGTTTTCTTGGTGTCCTCCATCCCCTCTGGCCCTTACACTCATTCTTCCTCCTCTTCCACAGGGTTCCCTGAACTCTGATGGGAGGGATTTGATGGAGACCTCCCTTTTGGGGCCTGAATATTCCAGGGTCTCTCGCCCTCTGCATAATGTCTGCTTGTGGGTCTCTATTTTTGTTCCTATCTACTGCAGGAGGAAACTTGAAGAGAATAATTTACCATGTGGGCTCCTGACAAATCCTACTTCAGCCAGATTAACATGAGCAATATTAAGCCCTATAAACAGTATGCACCCTTATATGATGTGGTATGGCATTATACCTCTTTGATCTTTCTCCCACAAACTCACACCCACAATGTCTGAGGAGAATATTCTAACTTATTGTAGCTGCATGTTGGTAGCAGAACCTGTGACTACAAATATCAGTTTGAAAGAATTTTGAATGAAAGGTACAAAGTTCCTAGGGAGCAGGAATAAGCATCAAATTGCTATTGCACAGCATTGTGGCTACAGTTAGGAGTCATTCATAATTGTTAAAAGTTGATTTTAAGTGTAGGACATTTTAAATGTTTCCATCACAAGTAAGTATGTTCATTAGTATTTATGCTAATTAGCTAAATTAAATCATTGTACAATAGATGCAAATGCTAAAATATCACTTTATACTTCATAAAGATACGCCACTATTATATATTTAGCTTCTTTTTAAACAAAGAAGGCCTTCCTCATAGTCAAGAAGAGTTTTAGCCAGCATGGTGAAGCATGTGTGTAATCTTAACATGCAGGAAGCTGAGGCAGAAGGATTATGAGTTCAAGGCCAGCATGACAAGTTGTGACCCTGTCTCAAAGAGAGAGAGCCTTGAGGGAATCATGAGAACAAAGTATTATATCTTTGACAGACTCTGAAAACAGAAAAATATTACACAAAAGCTAAGGAAATCCAAATCATGTATGGACTTTAGTTAGTACTAATATGCCAGTTTCAGTTCAGTAGTAATGAGTAATGTGCCGTAACCTTTATTTAAAAAGATATAACTTATTCATAGTTTCTGGGTATTGAACCCAGTACCTCACACATAATAAGCAAGTGCTATGTAACTGAACTCAATTCCTACCCCCTTGACAAACATATTATAGTACAATTAGCAATAAAATAGGATATAGAGTAACTCTAATAGTCTTATAACCTTTTATTTGTTTGAAATAACTCTGAAATTAAATGTTTCTTAATTATTATTTATAAAATGAAAACGGTATTCCCAAAATGTGTATCCCTGGTCTCAAGTGCCATGATTACAGCACAGAGAGCCATATCCCTTAGGTCTTATTTTGTGAAGACAGTCCTCCTGTGTATTCTTATTTAACACATGAGGAGGGTGTCTTGACACAAACGAGAAAGGAAGATATTATGGGGGCTGACACAATCAGGGTAGAGATAAGTAAGTTACTTCACCAAATGGTACCAATTCTTAAGACTTAGGCCCTAGGTTTGTGAAAAATCCCTACAATAAACAGTACGAAGAGGCAAATTGGAGCAGGTCCAACTTGAACGTGGACAGAAGGGTATGCTGGCCTTTGCTAGCTCTTACCTCAAGGGCCTCAGCATGGAGTCCTAGGACTTCTAGAAGCACTCTCTCAAAGCAGTTCACAACATCTCAAATTAAAAGCTGTCTTTCCCTGGTGATGTATTACTGTAGACCCTCCACAAGTAATGGTAGAATCTCAGTAGCACTTGACTTTATTTTGTCACAAGTTAAAAGAAGGCTGATAAAAGGTTTTTAGGAAGTGAGTAATTATAAAATAGGAAGACAAACTCACATGCTTTGCCTTGCAGACATGTTCCAACACACATCTGGGTTCAGCTTGGTGTGGGTGAATTCTCACTTAGCCAAATCAACACACTTGTGAAAACATCCAGGGGTAAGAGTGAGAAAATCAATGTTTATCAGAAAATGTTTTCTCCTTTGGTTTTCTATCACTTTGGAATTGTTGTATATTGTTATCTCTTGGATCCTCAATGTGTTATAATTCCTCGGCATGAATTACAATTTTCTATTTCCTTCTCTACTTTTTCTATTAAGAAGTTAAATATAAATTTATAAACAATTAGAAAAAACAGAAAAGACTCATCTTTAATGGCTGCCACTGTCACATGTTTCCTTTAAATCAATAATTTTTTTCTGGCTATGCCATTATACCCTTGTTTTGCAAGCAAAACATATATGGCATCCTATGGGTTTTCCACAGATGAACAATTTAGAAACAAAGTCAGACCCCCTCCCCCAGCACACACACATAAAGGAAAAAACCTACCCAAATCAAAGAGTTATTACATCTAAATCATCATCATAATTTTCTGAATGGCTAATTAAGAATGTAATCTTCAGGCCAGTAAGATGGCTCAATAGGGAAAGGCATTTATCTGCAAATCTGGTGACCTGAACCCTGGAACCCTAGAACCTATGTAGAGGTAGAAGAAGAGAACTGACTTCAGGTTGCTCTCTGGCCTTTGTGTGCACATGTCATGAGTAACCACAAAAAATAGCAATTTTTAAAATATAATGTCAAGCTATACCTTCCACCTCCTGAACTTGAGTTCTTTGAGGTAGGGCTTAGGAATCAGTATATTTAAGCAGTACAACAATTCTAGACTTAACTAAATCAAAGAATAATCCAACTACTTCCAGTAATTCTGATGATGAACCAGTGGTGAAACACTTTTTGAGTCTACCCACAGAGTAGAGATTAGCAATCATGGCAGCACAGGCCCATTGAATGACTCCATATGGTTGAATATTGCTGAGGAACTCAGTAGCATGTTGACAGAGGACACCTAGGTAACAAATACTATTTTCTTTATATTTCAATTCACAATTTTCCTACATAGAGGATAGAACCAAGTTTATTCTATTTATAATCAATATAAGGAATGCATTTTCCTGTACTTCAACTCAGGCAGGTTATCTTCCATGTAATCTAATTTCAGCAAGTGAAAAACACTGCAGAATCACATTTCCTCACCTTAGTCTTCCAGACTGCTTAGAATTGGCACCAAAATTTAAATACTAGTTCCTAACCCAACAATTAAATAGAAATATTCATAGAAAAATCCATAGGATTTTACAAGGTAGGACGATTCAAATTCTGAAAAGCTGAATCATGAGCCAAAGTATCTTCGTGTCTGGAGGCCCAAAGTTCTTCATTTGCAGTCAGAAGAACTTTCAGGAAGCAGCTGCCGCCACTGTACACAATCATCTTCTAGTGCAACTTTCAAGAAGACTGTGGAATTTCCTTTTCTGAGGTATCCTACTATGAACATTGTACAGTAGTCACAAAACACCTTGATATTGGCTATCTTTGTTAAGCACTTGATAGATCTAAAATGAATCGCTTATCTTTGAACTTTAGTTCTCACATCTGAAAATGAAGGAATTAAGGTGAACAATCTTTTACAGGTAATGGTGACTCTCTATTTTTTTTTACACTTTGCATTTCTTAGGGTATAATTATTTGTAAGGAATTCCAACACAAACTCCAAGAGCTGTGTGCTATGAAATTCAGACACTGAGATACTCCAGCATTTTTCTCTAGTTCACCTCGGACTAGATTCAGAATTTTGGTCACTAAGCTACCCATCAATAAGGCAAGGGAGAAGAGGAAACCTGTATCAATACTGCTGATAAGCCTGAAAGGGTTTGTCAGAAAACCCATGTTTCAGAAGATAATTGAGTTCCATAGATACAAATAAATGACCTAGAGGATATCTCTACCCAAAGCCCCAAATGAGATAAAATCCCAAAAGCCACAACATTTTTCAACAGTGGTACTATACCAGATGATATCAATGAAGACAGGGACCCAGCCCTTTTGTCTAGTATCTTAAAGGAGAAGGAGCACATTAACGTGGTAAATGGAAAGTAGGCATTTCTCAACCTAACAGAAAGCAAATTCTCTCTCTCTTCTTTTTCCCTTTACTCCCTCCTTACAATCATGTCTGTACACCTTTCTCCTCCTTTATCTCAATTTAATGACTCACTTGCATGCTAGATCTTGAGTCTTGTCAGGCAGCCTCTTACTGGAATTCTAATTTCCAATGAAATGGCCCTCTCCTTCTGACCAAATTATAGGCACAGACTTCATCTATGTTTGAAGATAGTGATTTTTTTTCTTTTCTCACTTATCTCCCTCCCTCTCTCTCTTTTCTTTCCCCTTTCTTTTCTAATGCGAGTTGGCAGGATGAAGCAAGAATATTATTTTGATCCCAAAACATAGCTCAGATTCCCCACACTGTAAAACTAACTAGCCTTATAATACATCAAGCCATGTATCTTCCACAGAGAGCCCATACATAACAGAAGAGGCCACAGGAAGTTCATTTCTTCCTAAAATATAGAAAGATCCTTTTATAATACTATTACCAGAGGTCAGGTCCCATATCCAAGTACAACATACTACTGAATGGCATGACTAGCTTGAACACAGTTTGATGATTGTCAATGCAAATCACCATCTTGGCACACTATCCTTTATCTAAAAATGCCATTACCCATGGCCATCTCTGGAGCCACCTTTGCTGGAAGTCATAAAATATATGTTACAAATGTCATCACAAATTTATCAGACTTGGTATTTGAAAAGCATTATTTTTTCACTGCTTAGATCACCATTGTTGTAACAAGAAAAACCAGATAATTTCCCTGATACTTAGGGTTTTGCTGAAAAGCTAGCTGGTAGAGAACTAAAAAGCTCCATCTATGTGTACACCTTCCTATACTCTAGACCTTATCTTCATCACAAGGACCTGGATAAAGGGAACAACTGAAAAGGGGGAGTGGATAGCCTATAGAAGATTTCTTAATTCTCTGACTGTGAATAATTAAATATAACAACTTACCCAAGTACTTATCCATAAAGACATCTAAACTTGTGCCAGGATCATATACTACTATTCTATAGTTTCAGATCCATCAGGACCCTAGTCAAGAAGAAGCTAAGAAACCTGCTTTCAGTATTCCTTCTGGTAGATCTGCCTCTGCTGTAATACATGGTTCCGCTTTTACTTTGTTGTTGTTGTTCCTTTTAAGTCAGTATGTCTCATATTCTTCTTTCAATAACGAGGTCCATTTTTATTTTTTGAATTTTCACTATATTTGTTCGACTTTGATACTATATTACATAAAGACATTTCCATATAAGGCTATATTATACATCAAGCATATGTCCTCTCAAACATCCCTACACGTCCCTTCTTTTGTCCTACCCCCATTAGTCTCCTTTGTTCCCCCTAGACAGTTTCTCTCCTACTTTTATGTCATACATACATAAATTAATTTTTCATATCTGTACAAAGTCAAGACACCTCATATATGAGAAAATGTATGTTAGTTATCTTTCTTATACTGTATTAATTTAATATGATTGTCTTCAATTGCACTCGATTTCTTGCAAATTATATAAATTCATCCTTTATGGCTGAAAAAATACTGTTGTATACATATACATTTGTATTACTTCTTCTGTTACTAGACACATAAATTGGTTTGAGAGCTAAGCTTTTGTGAATATTATTGCAGTGAACACTGATGTTGATATGCCATTATCTCTGTGATACGTTGAATTGGGATGCTTTGAGTAAACACTCAGGGATGCTAGAACTGAATTTATATGATAAATCTATTTTTAATGATTTTAAGAACATCCACCATGATTTCCATAGTGGCTAGACTAGTTTACATTACCACCAGCAGTGTATAAAAGCTCTTCTGAATCCTTTTCTATTTTTTTTATAACTTTCTCTTAATACCTGAGATTTCCCAGGAGTATGTCTGCTATCTAAAGCAATAGTGTTCTCATGACCTATATATTTTCCTATGGTCTACTCCTCAGAATTTTTGGGGCCCCTTGCTGTTCCCAGTAGGTTTCTATGGTGTCCAGGCCTCATCTGTACTTATTCTGGATGATCACATCAATACCCAAGACTAAGCTCTGAAAATCTAGAAAGGTTTCTATGACCAGAATATCACTGGGAATATGCATAATGCACAGTCATTCCTGTTCATCTTGAATGGCAAGTAAACTAGATTGCTATCTGACTGCTATACAAGTGATGTAACAGGACAGGCAAGGAGTTTGTTGTAACAGCTTGCAAGGAATCCCCTCTTGTCTTCATGAGAAAAGGACAAGGCTCTGAAATAACTGTCAGTAAACCAAGCCTCATTTATATGACTCCAGGGTATGAATCTCAAGTCCTCTCCCCACTGCTAAATGGCTTTGATCCTAAATACACAATTTCACATGTGATTGTCTTCCATCATGCAACTTGGAAGAGTAGTGATTCTCTAGCAGAACTCAAACATTAAAGTAATTACATGTCTTAATGGCCTAGATTCCCCTTGAGTTTACTCAACTTTTGTCTACTGTCCTGATGCAAACAGAACTCACTGCCTTATCCAATCAAAATGACATTCAGTCTGATGATCATTGAAATATTTGCTCATGAGAAATCTATTCCAGGATGTGGATGTCCAAAGAATTTGTGACATATCTGATGAAAATCCAGAATTATCAATGGCTTTCTTCTTAAATCTTGGACATGTGTTTAAAGTCTTGTCTTCTCCCTCTCAGAAGCCTGAAAGACTGCTTTAAAGACTCACTTTCACTCCAAGTCTGAAACACTGATACGAAAACTCATGGTCCCTTTATTCTTTTACTCAACAAATATCCATTAAACATCTAATAAGAACACAACAGGCAAGAAAAGAGACAAAATCTCTACTGTTATGAAGCTAGTCTACAGATATTATAAAAGGCAAAGTTAATAACATATTCTAATATAGGTTATAGAAGTAGACCAGCTCAGAGAAGAAGAATTCTTTATTGCAGGAAGGGCTATGAATTTTGAGTTGCTTGTCAGAGTAGGGCTCTCTTATATGTGGTGCTTAAGCAAAGACCTAAAGCAGACCAGAAAGGGACCCATGTGGATATTCTGAAGGGAAGACCCTCATAAGCAAAAGACAGAATCAAGAGAAAGAACCTGAAACAAAACTGTGCTTGATGTGTTCAAAGACCAGCAAGGAGGCCAGTGTGAAGTGGTGTGAATTATAGAGAAGTAACAAAGGGAGTAGATAAGGACCAAGGGCCTAATCACAGATCATTGTGGGAGCACTGAATTTTACTGAGTGATATAGGACACCAAGTAGAAGATTTTGAGCCAAAAATTGATAGAAGATTTGTATTTTAATAAGACCACTCTGGCTGCTATATGGATAATTGGATAAAAAAAAAAAGCAAAAAGCAAGGAGACCAAGGTGAAAGATGGTAACTGTATAGACCAGGGAAGAAACTGGGTCTTCTTTTGCTGATCTTCTTACTTTTTCTGCTGTCTCTAGCTCAATTTATTATCAGTTTCATGCTCTTGCCAAAGCATCTGGTGCCCTGTTCTAGACATAAGGATTGGATCTTACTGAGTGTTTGGAGACAGAGAGAGATGCTTCAGTAGAAGTCTTTGAGCTAGGAGACAGGAATAACATTTTTCCTAATAAACCAGAGACTTAACCCATGAGATAGTCTCTGGTTGACAGAAACTCAGGAAGCAATCCCCATATCAGCAAATCTGAGTTCCATTGTTTTCAATAGCCCTAACTAAAGAAGTTGTCATGCAACACTATTGTTTGACTGCTTATTATGTTGCAAACATTGTATACAAATTTCTACATAGATTATTTAATGTAAACTTTTAACAAAGCTAGAAAAAGAGCCTATCATTACTCACCCATGAGAGCTACTTTATGTGTCAATATGATCAGGATATAGTACTTAATTTTTTAATAAAAGGTATTAACCTTTAAATTTTTATTTCTCTTTGTGAAAATATACCATCAACATTTAGGTATGTCCAATTTTTGGACATTATGACATGATATGAACATTTAAAAAATTCATGCTCAAAAATGGTACAATGATGTTTTTTCAATCTCATGCTTTAAATAAGTTAGTAATTTTATGTTGATCCATATTCATGGATATCCTCATTAGCATGCAGCCAAAAGTGGCCTACTGGTTGATTATGCCAGGGCAGGCTTTAAGAAGATTATCCTTAACAATAGGTGAACCTTACACACTCAGTTCAAGAACATTGAAAGGAAAGATGAGTTTTTTTCCTAGACAAGAAAAAAGTGCCTGGAGCCTGCAGCATCAGCTCCTGCTTGAGTTTCCCGTCTGCCAGGCAGCTGTGAGGATTCAGATGTGCTAGCATCCACAATCAAGTAAACCAACTCCTCAAAAAATGTATATCATGTTTTCTCTATTTCTCTGAATAACACTGACTGGTACAATTTTGACATATAAAGAGTAAGCTTCAAGTAAACAAGTCATCCAAGGTCACAACAGCTACTGTTAAAGATAAGAATTGCAACTGACTACATTGACCTTAAACTATATAACTTATCTTCTGCCTTCCTCTTAGATATATGTATCCATTTAAAAGTTGCTTGATCCTGGCAATCTCAGAGAAATATTTCAAGGATCTGTATATTTATTATAATTCTAAAACATTAGCTATGTTTAAATTATATTATTGAGGATAACTATTTCTATCATGAATTAAGTTGCTACTATATGTAAATTCTCATAATGAACATTTTGTATTCATTATGTATCATCATAGAACCATATCACACAGTTGATTATATTGTCATTTTTATATGGCAAACATGAGTCAAAGACATTAGATAACTTGTACAAAATTGTATAGCTGGTAAATGGCAGAGCTTGGCCTGTCATTTAAGATCAATGCCCTGGTCTGAATTGTCCTGAACTAGTATGAACAGAAATCAGATATTATCCTACCTTAAACCCTAAGAACTTATCATCACCTGCTAATAGTCAATTGGTAGTTTGCTGTATAGGTTTATGTCTCTACTTTGCTAGGGTCACTGGGTCTTGGTCGACCTCCCAAATCAATTAAATGCCTAATGTATTCCCTAAAAGTAACGGAGCTGTCATGTCCAGTCTTGATTCAGCAACTACCATTTTTGCGATTTGCTTCAGGAAAATTTACTTTTTGAGGTCAATTACTCTATTTAAAGGTAGTAAGAGATAAAGAGGTCAAATCTTCTGACTCTGAGGAATCGATTTTTAAGACATAACACTTTTGTTTTGCTCTCTGCCCCCTAAACCTCAGTGCATAAGCTAATGTTTTGAACCATAATGTCTTCATCTGAGCAATAAAAATGACCATTGCTGTGGAATTGTTTGGGAGATTCAAAAGTTAATGTGAGGAAAACATTAGGTCACACTCTAAGCTCACTTAATTTGAGCTTTATGTGGGAAACTAAAACCTTTAGCCCCGGATATTGAGTGCCCAGTCTGATCTGAGTTAGCTACCTCACCATGCACTCAGAGATATTTGACTGAGCTGTAAACTGAAGATAACCTGAAGGTTAGACAAATATAGCTGTACTTCATAGTAAGTAAGCAAAAGAGATTTAGTAAGCACCCATGACAAAAGACAATCTTTTTTTTAACTAATCCAGAAAGTGATACCATACCCCTTTATTTCTGACATGTTCTATTTGTTAGAATAGTTAATCTATTCAGCTTTGAATGGAAAAGGATTAGACAACATGAATAGCATCAGTTGGGGATTTGAGGAGAGTCATCTCAACCAAGTCTTAGCCAAGTCTCTAACATCATCAAAGGAAAGAATCTGCACCTACTTTCTCACTCAGTGATTAGTCTAGCTTGTACCAGAACATATATACAATTGAATTCAGGATAAGTTATTGTGCTGAGATTCAGACACTAAGTCTAATTATACAAGCCCTGTGGACTTCTGTGACTTTCATAAGTTTAATTTCTGCTCTTATTACTAGTCTTTTCCAGACACACTTTTCAAACAAACAAGAACTAGACTGTGTCTTCCTTTCTCTAACTCCATTTCTGACTTAAGCAGGCTCCTCTAATTAGTCTTACCTGGTACAAAAGGTCTTCTATTCTGAGACCAAAGTCTGTTCCTTTAAGATATCTTTATAGGCAAAGGATAGGTTATGCTGGGAAGTTGGAATGGTTAAGTTTAATGATGTTTTCTCCATGTCATAAGGTCAGACAGAACCACAGGCCTCCAAGTATGCACCGTGCAAAATTAACACCTGTAAAAACAAAGTTATGCTCAGGGGAAAAGAAATATAATGACGACTTGTCATCCAAGACAACAGCTCACTTTAGTAAGTATTTTCTGCTCTCAGCTGTGAATATGACCAGTTTTCTAGACCCTGGATCTGTATAGACCACCTCTTCCTTTTCATCTCTACTGGGATAACAATTACTGATCTCTGATCTGCTTGGGCTAACACTTAACACTCCTTGATACCATTGGTTAAGTTATTAGCAGGATCAACTGGATTTTTTGTAACTTATTTGCTCATCCAGCTGAAACTTTTTGCTGATTCCTTCTTTTTCCTTTTTCATTTCATTTTTTTGTTTCTTTTAAAGCCAAGTCTCATAGGTCTGACTGGCCTTGAAGTCACTAAGTAGCCAAGGATAACCTTGAACCTCAGACCCCCTTGCCTTTACCTCCCAAGTGTTAGCATTATAGTCAGGTGCCACCACATCCAGCTTGATTTCACCTTTTCTAAGCAAATCACAAGTTTTAATTCCTCATGTCCATGCTCTGGTCTGGTGGCACATATTCCATATAGTGAAAATCCTCTTGAACTCTAAATTCTTCACCTCTGCCAAGAAACCAGTCTTTGGGGACACAGACTCCTTTTTCTAACCTTGCCTAAGCCTGTGCTACCTAGACTTTGTATGAACTTGAACACATTATTTTCAATTCCACACATCTACCATCAAATTTACCTTTTTCCTTTCCAGTACCCTCAATATTTTCTAATTGATAAATTAACTCATGCTGAGTTCTTGATTGATTGGAATATTTTGATGATATGTTCTGTACAAAATTACCCCTACTTTAGTTACTGAAGATAAAAGCACCACTCTACAAAGTGTATAGCAATGGTAAAATGTTCTGGCACTCTGGCAGAATAGTGGGAATTTTACTTGGGATGTAAGGATATAATAGTAGTGTTCTCTCATCTACACTATAGGTGGCCTCCTGCTCTACTTACTCAAAGTACCAGTACTTTTCGTTCAGGAAAGACATTGCTCTAAAAAAGAACCTGCTAACATTGACCCACTAAGGCTGACTTTGCAGAAACACTCTAAATACTGGGACAAATCCATGGAAAATTTGAGGTTTCTCTAATAGGCTTTTAATTTTCTCTTTTAAATAAGTGGACATGGAAAAGTATAAGGCTCTGTTTTCAGAATGAGAATATTCCAGCTCATTTTTTCTCTTTTGAAAGGATAATAATGGTCAGACTTCAAGTTCCTAAGTAATTTTGAATTACCCAAAACTAATGTTAAATACTCTGTCATCTCCATGAAAAACGGAAAAAAAATCAAGCATGTATATTTCATATAGCATTGCTTCCAAGCCATCAGGTAGTCAATGTCTTAGAACAACTGCTTGGTAAATGAACTTTTGGAATTTAATCCATTTGCATGTCAGGATGTGCTGTGCTATGCAAGTGGTGGATTCTCAGCTTTATAAACATTATCCTAGAGAAGCTCTAGATAAGTTTTTAATCAGAAAATAACCCAAATCTCTTCCATCTTTACCACCACACAGTGAAAGGTACAGGAAATTTTGATATATAACAAAATTTTCTTTGGTAAGCCAAGGTATTTTGAGTTGCCAAAGTCTCAATGGTCTTCTATATACACATACCTCCCCAGGGGACCTTTAAATAATACATAATACACACACACATACACAGGGACACAGGGACACATCAAATGTTCCAGTGAATGACAATATAAATGATAATCCCAAGGGGAAAAAATGAATATTCTACTTCATATTTGACTCATAGGGGATGTTAACACCAAAAAAAAAAATATGATCCCTGTCTTCTGTCTTTGGCATCTGTAGGACAGAGGCCAATTTCCTCTGGCATAGTTTATACTAGGCCCCAACTTAGTTTGCCAGACTCTTCTCTGCACACATACTGCTTTGTAGCAGTCTCATTCGTTCCTAAACATCAACACCTCTGTGCCTTTGTTTGTGTCATCTGCTCTGCCCGATGGTACCAAAGTGTTTTCATTGGCAGAAGATAGTCTGGCCTGGTAAAAACACAATGAGTTCCAGAGTCAAGAAAGCACTGTGCATATTTTCGACCTACCATTTAACATCCACATGCCTTTAACCATCATTGATTAGGTTCTCCAAACTAATTACCTCACTAGAAATGTGAGACTATTAATGCCACCTACTTTGAAGGAATATAATATGACATTATAAAGGTAAAGTATATATCTCCACATCAGGTTCCTAACAACTATGGTTTATCATTATTATTATTGCCGTTTTCATGTGTATATGTGCATGCGTATGCATGGATATATGTGGTATATGCACATGAGTATATGTGTATGTCTGTGCACACATGTGTGAAGGCCAGAGGTCTGTGAGGTGTCTTCCTCTAGTTCTCTCTTCCTTATATTTTGAGACAGGGTCTATTACTAAACCAGGACCTAATGCTTTTGATTAGACTGGCTGGCCAGTGAGTCCCTGTTGCTGTTTGCCTGGTGAGGTCTCTAGGCCCTGGGGGATGTGGGGGAGTAGACAGACATGGAGGCAATGACACAGGAGTTTGCAAGCAAGCTCATTTAATTTTAGGAAAGAGTGAGCCTTATATACCGTCCACCCCATCCTGAGGAAAGATCTGCCTCAGTGTTCTTTGCTAAGTTGATGCTTTCTAATAGGCTCTTTAATCTGCTGGCCATTGCTGGACTCAAGGCCCCCCTTTTGGCTATTTTTGTAGGATGCCTGGTCATTGAGGAAGCAGTATAGTACATGCTCTAGCTTATCTGAAACGTGCAGCAGTTCTGCCTGCCTCAAGTCCCCAAGATCCACCTGTCTTCTCCCTACCCAGGTACTGTGGTTACAGATTAAGGTTTCTATGCCAGACTTGTATGTGGATACTAGGGATCAAATTCAGGTCCTCATGGTTACATGACTATACTGACTCAGCCATCTCCCAAGATAATTTTTTCAGTAAAACCTCTAGTCTAGTCCACAGACATATTTCTACTTTGTTTATAATATCTTATAACATCTATATTATGTGTCTAGTACTAATATTGTTAGCTTTACTTGTAGATACAATTTTATAATTCTTGTTTATTCTAAATATTTTCATAGAATATATTTTGATCATATTCTTTCCCCTCCCCAGTTGTTCTCAGATCCTCCCTACCTCCCTAATTACCCAACAATTTCAACTTCCTAGCCATACTGAAAGTTCATTTAGAGATATGTCTATTTTTTTCTGTGTTCTTCATGGTAGTCTTTTATATACAAAGAGGAATCTTCCAAAATATCTGTTGATTAAAAACATTATTAAGTAGAGAATCAGTAATCAGTAATTGATAAGGTAATAATATGGGAATTAAGAGTAATACAATTAAATAATACATCTTCCAACTTTTATTGTATTGTAGTTACTATTACTAAAAACAACATACAATGAATATCTACCATCTAGCAGTCTTCCTGGTATGTGACATATATGACACCATCTTGTCATAACACTGTGCCACAGGTTTTGTCAGCTTCATTTTGCAGATGAGAAAGTTGAGTCTCAGAGAGATTATATAAATTATCCAGAGTCACATAACTGACCAAGGAGCCAAAATTCAAGCCTAGATCATTTTTATTTATAAAACAATAGGTCTATTTTATTAAGAGAAGGCTACCATCCCAAGAAATTGACAAATTTTCAAAGGTAACCTGGCTAAGTGAAAAAGTACATATACTATATCCAGTATTTCAGTTTTTATGGTTGAAAAAGCGAAGGTAGTTGGGGTTCACCAGAGCACCCCCACACTCATTCACTACATTTTCATTCCTAATCATCTTTAACTGTGAATCCAATATCTGTGAGGAGAAAGGGGAGGATGATCAAGGGGAGGCAGATAGATGGGCAGATGGCTGGAGGAGTATATGGCCATGTGGGAGAGTACAGGGACTGTTGCCTGCTGTGTCCTAAAAAGACTCATTGTCCATCAAGGGAGGAAAGCGATTGGGAAACACTTAACAGTGCAACATACCAAATGGAATAGAGCCTATTCATCCGCTTGGAGCAAGAAAAAAGTAACATGCCCACTGCCTGTGTGGGTGTTCTTGGCCTTTTCCAGCAAGGTGTACATTTAAAAAAAGATTAGTACAATAGGGCACGAACAGTCCTATTGAAAACAGCCGCCTGCATAGACTTGGCAGATTTGTACTGTGGAACAGTTCCGTCTGACATTTAAAATGTGGCAAAACTACTTAAATTCAATTTAAAAATAAGTTTTCTATAGTCCCTTATTTTCTTCTTATAAGCATGAGTTCAATGAAGATGGCATCATGAGCTTTGCATGATGCCCTTCAGAATGAATGCTTGCCAAAGACAAGAATAGGTGGCACTAAGTGATGACAAGCTGATTAGACTGCACCAATTCTCAGGCTTGTGATCAAAAAGTCTGCTTCCGCAAGAAAGAAAATTTGTGGGAGGAATTTGGTTTAAAGTTTGGAGCTGAGATGTAGCTCCAAACAACTGCAGCCAAATTCATAAAAGAAACATATGACCTGCTCTTCTCTGTGGTAGAGAGTGACTCATTTTAATGAATAAATGCCAAAGAGTAAAGGGAAGAGAGAGGAATATCTTCTGTAAGGTCACTGAGGAACCACTGCCTTAAGACTACATCCTACTTCATAAAAGTGGTTGAGTTGAATGAAAATTATTATGAAACCACAAAACTCTAATCTGATAAATCAGGGAGCATTGCCACTGGCCTGTTCTTCCACAATCTAGAGATTTGTGATGCGTATTGGAGACCTCATAGACAGACTTCTTTTTCTCAGGTAAGATACTTGCTGGCGAACAATGTCCACATTCCTCAATTTATTGTCCTGCTGTCTTCCTGATGCTTTCTACCAGAACTGTCTTTATCTGCTATAAAACATCACCACTGTACTATAAAATTTTCCAGGTTTTGAGGGTTAAAGATGGAAACTCTACCCTCCTCTCAAAATCCCTGCCTCTGTCTGCTAAAGCAAGGGGATTTGCTATGCATACCAGTCAAAGATATACACCATCAAACACACCCCATGTAAAGCTAGGTATAGTTATTTAATAGGCTGTTCATGTTTTCATGTCACCTGAACTTTTGTGAATAGTCTACAGCATGTTCGTAGACTCCGTGATCTCCCAACTTCTTCTTACCTTCCCACCTCAGGAACAAACTTGGTAGATTTTTTTTTCTTTTTATTCCCTGTATGCCACTATATGAACGTAGTTTGGTTGGTAAACTTGAATCTTTTCTTGAGATCTGGCTCCACAGCTCACTCACTTTTCACTTAATTCTCTGCACTAACCAAGTACATCTGAGTATACAGATCACAAGGTTAGGATAAGGGATTAGGGATAATTAGCTTTCTAATATCTTCAAACTAAGTTTTATTTACCAATTCTATTGTGGATTATTCAGGACTGGTTCAGCTGCCAATGGAATAAAGAATGATGAATAAATGTCTAGTTATTGTTCTTGGCACACAGTTTCCTTGATATATAACTGTGCAAGAAGTGGGTTACTGGTCCAGCCTGAGACTCATACCATGAGAAGGAATGCACCTCTAGCACTGCCTTGAGAACCAGGACCCAAAGGATGGATAACCCAGAGACCTAGGATAGAACCAAACATGACTAGAGAAAAAAAGAAATGTCAATGTAATGGTGCCTAATGATATTCTACTATACTCATATATTGATGCCTAGTCCAATTGTCATAAGAGAGGCTTCATCTAGCAACTGATGGAAGCAGATGCAGACACCCACAGCCAAACATTAGGCAGAGCTCATGGATCCTGCAGAAGAGTGGGGGAACGATTATAGGAGCCAAAGGGGTCAAGGAAACCATAAGAAAACCCACATAATCAACAAACCTGAACTCATAGAGGCTCCTAAAGACTGAGCCAACAACCAGGGAGCCTGCATGGGATTGATCTAGGTACTCTGCACATGTTTTACAGCTGTGTCACTTGGTCTCTTACGGGACTCCTAACAGTGGAAACAGGGACTGTCTCTGACTCTTTGGCCAGCTTTGGGGGATCTTGTTCCTCATACTGAGCTGCCTCGTCCAGCCTTAATATAAGGGGATGTGCCTAGTCTTACTGCAACTTGATATGCCATGTCTGGTTCATATCCATGGGAAGCCTGACATTTTCTGAGTAGAAATGGAAGAAGAGTGGATGGGGGAGGGCAGAGAAGAGGTGGAAGGAGAGACTGGGAGGGGAGGAAAACTGTGGTGGGGATGTAAATAGTGACAATAATAATAATAATAATAATAATAATAATAATAATAAATCATTTAATAAAAAGAAGTGGGTCACTGATAGAACACAAACAAATGATCTTAGAGCCATAGAGCATGGTACTATATGGAGACCACTGAATCTCCACCTAAAACTCCTGTCTTGGAACTGAAAATATATCATACCCATATAATTAAGAAGATCCTATATTATATTGTTTTTATAATACATTTTTATTTCACTCTTCCTTAAAAGTAGTTATCTATTTATGCATTGTATGCTTCCTAAGAATAGTACTATTTTGACCATTGTCAGTTCTAAGTAGTTCTCAAATTTGTGTTGAGAAATACTAAATACTATACTGTATCCAACCTCTTCCACAGCCAGACTTCCTACCTCCTTCTCCATGGTCTAAACTAGTGAGTATCCCTGACCGCTCCATCCATCCTTTCTCCCCAACCCACCATATCTATCCTAGAACCCACATCTAGTGCCCTGCTAATCTGGTTTCCCATGCCTGAGCTGCAAATGATCTCTAGGCTTCAGCCTAGGCCTTCTCTACCTATTCCCTAACCTACAGGCCCCACCTACAACATAGCCAACCTTTTACCCAGCCATATCTACCCACACACTCAGATTGGACCAGGAAGTACATCATGTATACCAGCTCAGTCCCTTATGTCCATTGTACGTCATTCCACTTAAGCTACTTCCAAACTCTAGGCCCTTCACATCCTCTCTTCTGCCCCATTCTGCTCTATCATTATCAGACTTAGGACCATGTGCCAAGGTCTCATCACAAAAATACCAATAATATAAAATCAAGCTAGTATCTTTATTCTAAAATCTACTAGTCAGTCCTGTGAAAAATTCTTGCCAATGAGAATTACCTAGATAAACACCAGGGCACAGAATTTTAAAGAAGTCATTAACTTCTAAAGAATTCAAGTTCTAAAAGACACTAAGAAAAAGCTCAATGAAGCTAAGGAGGATGAGTTTAAGGAGAATAAGTGTCTCAGTGATATGTAAGGAAGGACAAACAAAGCTGGTGGAAATTATGAAGACGCAATTATGACATTATGGAAATTATGAAGTCCATAATTCTAGGACTTGAGAATGGAATTCAATAAGGAGGTAGAAATATTGAAGAAGAGTCAGTAAATATGGAATTGAAAAACCCAACCAGAATACTGACAAGAACACTTTACAAATAGAATGATCAAGTAGAAGACATAACTCCAGCACGTGAAGATAAAGCACAGGATCTAGGCCAAATAAGCAAGGGGTGTGAAAATTCAAACAAACAAACAAAAAGCAAGCAAGGACCATGCAGAAAATGATGGAATCAATGAAAAAAACCTTTAAATTACAGGCATAGATAAAGGGAGAAGAATGCCAAGTCAATGATGTAAACTAGATCTTCAACGAGGTCACAGAAGAAAACTTTACCAAACTAAGGAAAGACACACCCATATAGATGCAAGAAGCACACTGAACACCAAAGAGGCAAGACCAGAAAAGAAAACACTCATGGCATATCATAGCTAAAACACTAAGTATACATAACAAAGAAACTATATAAAAAGCTGCAATAGAAAAAACACAAGTCACATAAAAAGGAAAACCCATCAGAATAACAGCTTATTTCTCAATAAAAACATTGAAAGCCAAGGATCCTGGAGCAATGCATTCAAAATCCCAAGAGATTATAATAGCCAGAATAGACTAATACACAGAAAAGTTATATTCCATGATTGAAGGGGGAAAAAAAACTTTCTGTGACATAAACAACAGCCTAAAATTTTGTATTGTTTCTGGATGAAGAGAGGAACAAGCATAGCAAAGAGGCTCTGGAAAGAAATATGAAGCCATATTTATTGAAATGCAAAGTAACACTAAGAGAACACAATTAATACTGAAAACTAACAGTACAATGAACGTAATTAACACATATATCTCAATAATAACTTGAAATATAAATGGCCACAATTCTCCAATCAAAAGACACACGCTGACTGAATGGACTAAGAAACAAAATCCATCTATCTGTTGTCTACAAGAAACACATCTTAGTTTTGAAGATAGCTGATAACATAGAGTAAAAAGATACACAAAAGTATTCCAATCAAATGGCATGGGAAAACAAGCAGATGTTGCTATCCTAGTATCTAACCAAATAGACATCAAGCTAAAACTAATCCAAAGAGGTAGAGAAGGACACTTATTGTAGTCAAGGAACAGTTAGCCAAGAAGATATTACTATCCAAAACATATATGTACCAAACTCTGGGATGCCAAATATCATAAAAAATGTGCTACTGGATTTAAAAACACTGATTAACAATAATCCGTTAATAGTGGACAATTTCCATACCCTACTTTCTCCAATAGACAGGTTACCTGAATAAAAAATAAACAAACAAATATCAGAATTAACTGACATCATACATCATGTGGACTCAGCATATATTCACAGACTAGTCCACCCAAACACCAAAGAATATATATTCTATTCAGCAAAGCATGGAAACATTTTTACAGTAGACCACATCCTAGGCCACAAAACAAATCTTTATAGATTTAAAGTTATTAGAATAACCCCTTAGTTACAGTTCTATTGCTGTGAAGAGACACCATGACCAAGGCAGCTTATAAACAAAACATTTAATTGAACCTAAATTGCAGGCTGAGAGAGAGACTGAGTCGGTGGGCGTTTAAAATCTCAAATCCTTCCCCCAATGACACACCTCCTCCAACAAGACCACATTTCCTAATCCTCTGCAAACAGTTCATTAACTGGGGACCAAGCATGCAAATATATGAGCCAATGGGGGCCACTCCCATTCAAACTATTACACTTCGGTTTTATCTGACCATAATGCAATACAACTTAAAATTGACAGCAAGCAATTTTCTGGTAAATACACAAACTCGTGGAAATTAAATAACTCATTACTGAATGTTGAATGGCTCCAAGAATAAATTGAGAAAGAAATAAAACTTTCTTGAAATTGAATAAAAATGAAAACACAACACAACAAAACCTCTGCCATGTATTGAAAGCAGTGCTCTAAGGGAAATTTGTAGCTCTAATTGCCTATATTAAAAAAATCCGTGGCTGATATGTAGAACTGAATTTATTGCAAAATAAAAATTAAAATAATAATAATAAAAAAATCAGTAAAAGCACAGATAAATGATGTAATGCAACTCAAAAATTTGGAAAAGCAAGGACAAACCAAATCCAAACCCAGTCAATGGGAAGAAATAATAAAAATCAGGACAGAAATCAGCGAAACAGAAACTGTCAGGTCCCCCAAGAAATTCCTTTTCCCAAGGTCAGGCATTTAGACAAAGCCAGCATTTCCACAGGGCCTTGAAGAAAGTTCCTACTTGCTAAAAGGAGTCATTCTCCCTATCTCTGGCAAAAGCAACATTCTTCCATTAACATGTGATTGTGGTGTCTATTAGCATGTCAAGGTCCATGCTAGCCTAGAATACCCATTCCAATATAACCCAGGAGACATCCCCCCCCAAAAAATCTTTCTCCTCATTTCACTCAGCTTTCTCAGGATCCAGCTTTAGCAGTTTGGAATAAAATTTCCCCCTTTCACCCAAGGTGAGTTTATTTTGGTTTCTTTACTGTGCCCATTTTTCAGAAACAAAGACAAAATACAAAAAGAAGAAGAACTAATGTAAGAGCTGGTTCTTTGAGAAGATAAACAAGATTGACAGATACCTGGCTCTGTGAAGGCCTAGACTTAACTTTACAGGCTCAGGAATATGCCATGATAACTCGAACAGATACAGAGCAGTATCCTCCTGCAGAGATCCTGTCTGCTGTTTAAAGGAAAGCTTAACAGGATCCAGATACTCCTGCAGACATCCTGTCTGTCGTTTATACAGGAAAGGAAAGCTTAACAAGATCCTGTCTGTGGTTTATGCCCTTGGAGATATCTAGGTAATCCTGCTGAGCAGTCCAGATAATCCTGTTCAGCGGGCTGTGGTTTCGTGCCCAAAGTCTAGACCAATAGTTGCAAAAAAACACCTTGCCCCTTCTACCCAATCCCAAGTTGCCAATTCCCGGCTTGTGGTTTTTCCCTATAAAAACCCTCTACACCTGGGCTCATGGCCATTGCCACATTTCTTTCCATCTGCCACACAGCGGCCCAGGTTGAAACTGAATAAAAGGACCCTTATGTGCTTGCATCGGAAACCGGCTCCTTGGTGGTCTCTGGGGGGTTCTCGAAACAGGTACAACAGGCTCACCTAACCAAAAGAAAGAAAGAAATGACCAAAAATCAACAAAATCAAAATGAACAGCGAAATACTACAGCAGAACCCAAAGAAACTTAGAATATTATAAAGGAATACTTTAAAAACTTGTACTCCGTTAAGCTGGAAACCCTAAAAGAAATGGATGAATTTCTGCTTCAGCCAAACCATCAAAATTAAACCAAGAAGAAATCAACAACCTAAACAAAACCATAACACATGAAGAGATTGAAATAGTAATAAAAAGCCTTACAGCTAAAAATTGTGATCAGATTTATCCATAGCAGTATTATTCCAGACATTCAGAACCAGGTAAAGACACCACACACACACACACACACACACACACACACACACACACACACACACACAACCCCCCAAAAAACAATACAGGCCAATATTCTCAGTGAACATATTCTTACAGTAAAATATTTAAAAACAAAATATAAACATACATCAAAATGTTCATTAATCATGATCAAGTTTATCTCTGAAATGAAGGGATTGTTGTATTGTTGGGGGTCAAGACCCAAATACTCTCAGAGACAGCAGTGTTACAAGGCAAAAAGTTTATTAAGGCCAGGCTACCTTTCTTTCCTTGGGAGTAAGAGAAGGAAGCAGCCCTCAGCTGCAGCAGGGGAAAATCTTACATGGGCCCTTCATGACCTCTTCAAGCAAGGAAAGCCTAATACAAAAACAGAACTTTGGTGGTTAGCATTCAGCACAAACACATTGTCAAAAGTTCTTGATGTCATTGTGGTTGACAAGTTTCAGAAAGCCCCATTTTTCAAGTCATGTAGACCCAGTTCTTAGAAGGTCTTTGTGGTCTGTTGATTTGAAAAACAATATGAACAATAGGAACATAAATCTCACTTTACTTAAGAAATAAAAATATCAAGATCATGGAAACAAGAAGAAGACAAATTGGAGACCTTATTCAATTCTTATTAAAATCAATAATGAAAGCAGAAATGGAGGTGTTGGCCTCCAACAGGGATAGCTGAACATTTGCAAGTTAATAAATGTAACTGACCACATAAATAGATTTAAAGACAAAAATCACATGATCACCTCAAGAACTACAGAAAATGCCTGTGACAAAACCTATCATTTCTTCATGATAAATCCTATAGAATGTAGTGCTAGAGGGTATATACCTCTATAATAAAAATTCACATCAAACATCATTCAAAATGGAGAAAACCTTGAAGCAATCCCCCTGAGGTCAGGAATGAGACCCCACTCTTTTCCAATATTGTGCTAGAAGTACCAGCTGCAACAATAAGGCAAGAGAAGGACATTAAACAGATACAAATAGCGAAAGGGGAAGTTTTAAAATAAATCCCAATTTGCAGATGATATGATACTATCCATCAGAGATCCCAAAAATTCTGAGAAAATGTCTATAAATGATAAATTCAGAAATATGGCAGGATACAGAATTAATATGCACGAATCAATAGCTTATGTGCACCAAAACCAAACATACAGAGAAGGGAATCATGGACATACTCCCAATCACAAATATCCTTAAAGAAAATAAAATACCTATAAATAAGCCTAACCAAGAAAGTGAAGGACCTCTGCAATGAGACTAGAAACCTCTTAAGAAAGATAAATTGTTGATCCCACCAGGTGAGACCATTACCACAATATATAAGCCAAATTTGAAAGAAGCTTTATTAATTACTGGCCAAGACAATGGACACTATACAGGTCTATATATATGCAGGATTCCCAGAGAACTGTTGCGAATTATGTTAGTCTGGTACTTATAGAGGCAAAATCCACAAGGTTATATACTTCCTACCTTCTTCCAATTGGGGGCAAGCATACATCCTGACATATTTCCTGCCTATGTACCTCCCACCTACATGTGATCAAGTATATTCTGTGCAGTTGGGGAAATCAAGCTTGTTTACAGAAATCAAAAACATATGACTTGTTACATGAACAACAGCCTCCCTCATTCTAGGAAGTTATCTGTCCTTGGACAAGTGGAATTCACAGGTTATAGCATTTTTGTTTTATTGATCTCTTAAGCACAGTAATTTAAACTTAAAACATAACTTTAGCCCTCACATTCCTTCCCCCTTGATTTGTATCCTGAATCAAATCTTTGACTCTGTGGTGGATACCTGCTTGTATTGGGATGGAATAACCATCAGTTTAATAGTATCCAGATGGAAATTTATGTTTCTATTTAAGGCAATAATGATGCAAGGGCCAATAGTAATTAACAGAAGCAGAAAAGCCAAAAATTGTGTGATTGCTGACGTTATTACTATGAGAGTGAGTACTAGTCACTTACTTCATCTCAGGTACCCTTTTTCTGCAATATTTGTTTAGTTCAGCCAAATTATCTCTAATGATTCTCAAGTTTTTTTTTTTTATAGAAACAACAATCCACATAATATCCTCCCTGTTCTACATAAAGCAGGTCAAGTGTCCTATCATATTGTAAAACTACCTGTTAATCAATCTATCTGTTAGATTTTGGTCTATTTGGTTTTAATATGTACCTTTCCTGATATGCCAATAGGTACTATAAGTAGCCATTTTGTCCCCTATGCCAGAGTTTCCTTTTGACCTAACACACCAGCCTGTTGAGGGGAAAGGATGACATACTCTTTTTGGTAATACTTCCTGTTGAAATTAGGACATGATTGTCAGGGCCCTGGAAGGCTGGAATGCTAGTCAAACGCTGGGAGGGGATTCAGGTTATGAGGCTTTCATCAGAAGCATCTTGTTAGCTGACCCAGCTGAAGAGACAGGAATCAATTGCAATGGATAGACTGGTTCACCACAGCTTTCAGCAAATCCAGGTTTCTCAGCCATTTGAAGCACTTTGTAATTGCAGCTGATTCCTGCATGGTATCTACCAAGCAAGTGGAAATTTGCTAAGACAAATAAAGACTAGGGAAAGAAATTAAAGTTTAGAAACATAAAGGAAAAAATTTTATATTAGGAACTTTCAGGCCCGCAGTCCTGGTAGTTATGGGAGAGGAGGAGTCCTAAGACCAGGGGAGAGAGACATCACACCCTCAATAATAGGGAGGTGGGGAAACTTATCTGGAGTCCCTTTGACCTCTGAAAGGTGGATCCAATTCTTATGACCTCTTGAACTCTCTGAAACTTACATGTTTTTTTTTTATTTTACAAAAGAAGATAAAACTTATCTTTGGAGTCATAGAAAGTAATATAGCTTTGGGTTAAAAAATATGAATATTCTTTTCTCTGTCCAGAAGGCTGGACATATGTAGATTCGATGGAAATGTTTTTAACCAAATGAGAAGCACCTTTAAGTCTATACCTAGAAGACAACCAAAGGACAAGAGGAAATTCATGAAACTAAAAATCTTTTGCACAGCTAAATAAACAACCAACAATGTAAATAGTTAGCTCAGAGAACGAGAGAGAAACTTTCTCAGCTACCTCTCTGACAGTGGATTAATATCAAGAATATATAAAGAACTCAAAAAACAAAGTCAAAAAACCAAATGACACATTCCAACAATTGGCCTGGGACCTGAATAGAGAGTTCTCAAAAGAAGAAAAAAAAACAACTAGGAAAGATCTCAAAAAATATTCATCATCTTTGGCAATTATGAAAATGCAAATCAAAACAACTTTGTGATTTCATATTACTCCAGTCAGAATGGTAAAGATAATAGATTAGCAAACAACAAATGGTAAAGGGAATGATGAGAAAAAGGAACGCTCATTCACTGTTGGTGGGATTACAAACTAGTGCAGTTACTTACTATGGAAATCAGTGAGGAGAATTCTCAAAACGATAAAAAGTCTACCATATGACCTAGCTGTACCATTCCTTAGCATATGCCCAAAAGACTCAACATCATACTCCACATATACTTGCTCAGTAATACTCATTGCTGTTCTATTCACAATAGCTAGGAAGAGGAAAGAACCTAAATGTCCTTCAACTAATGAATGGATAAGAGAAATGTTGTACATATAGACAACTGAATACTATTCAGGTGTAAGAAAAAGAAAAAAAAAGAAATTATGAACATTTCAGATAAATGGATGGAACTAGAAAAGAACATTGAGTGAGAGATAGAGAGACTGGGCCTTGAATGGGCTTTTGAAACCTCTAATACAACCTCCAGTGACACACTTCCTTCAGCAGACCATACCTATTCCAACGAGGACATACCTCCCAATCCTTCCCAATCACTTTTACTGACTGGGTACCAAGTATTCAAGGATATGAGCCTATGGTAGCCATTCTCATTCACACTATCACAATATCCTTAATTATGTTAAGATCTGTTCCATGTAGTCCTATTCTTTCTAGAAATTTTATCATGAAAGCATAATGGATTTTGTCAAAACATTTTTTACATCTCTTGAAATTAGTATGAGACTTCCTTTGTTTTTAAGTCTATTTTTGTGATTTATTATATTTATTGATTTCAATGTGTTGAACAAACCTTACATTTCCATGATAATATAGATGAAAATAAGAGTATTTGTAAATATATATTCTGGATATCAGTCCTCCGTCAGATGTGGGGTTGGTGAAGATCTTTTCCCATTCTGTAGGCTGTCGCTTTGCCTTGTTGACCGTATCCTTTGCTCTACAAAAGCTTCTCAGTTTCAAGAGGTCCCATTGATTGATTATTTCTCTCAGTGTCTGTGCTACTGGTGTTCTATTTAGGAAGTGGTCTCCTATGGCAATGCGTTCAAGACTACTTCCTACTTTCTCTTCTAGCAGGTTCAGAGTAGCTGGATTTATGTTGAGGTCCTTGATCCACTTGGACTTAAGTTTTGTGCATGGTGAGAGATATGGATCTATTTGTACCATTTGTTGAAGATGCTTTCTTTTTTCCATTGTGTATTTTGGCTTCTTTGTCAAAAATTATATGTTCATAGGAATGCGGATTAATGTCAGGGTCTTCAATTCGATTCCATTGGTCCACATGTCGGTTTTTATGCCAGTACCAAGCTGTTTTTATTACTGTAGCTCTATAGTACAGCTTGAAGTCTGATATCCAGACTATATAAGGAACTCAAGAAATTAGACATCAAAATGCCCAACAGTCCAATTAAGAAATGGGCTATAGCCGGGCGGTGGTGGCGCACGCCTTTAATCCCAGCACTCGGGAGGCAGAGCCAGGTGGATCTCTGTGAGTTCGAGGCCAGCCTGGTCTACCAAGTGAGTCCCAGGAAAGGCGCAAAGCTACACAGAGAAACCCTGTCTCGAAAAACCAAAAAAAAAAAAAAAAAAAAAAAGAAATGGGCTATAGAACTAAACAGAGAATTCTCAACAGAGGAAACTCAAATGGCTGAAAGACATTTAAGGAATTGCTCAACATCCCTAATCATCAGGGAAATGCAAATCAAAAAACTCTGAGATACCACCTTACGCCTGTCAGAATGGCTAAGATAAAAAACACTGAAGACACCTTATGCTGGAGAAGATGTGGAGCTAGGGGAACTCTCCTCCACTGCTGGTGGGAATGCAAGCTTGTACAACCACTTTGGAAATCAATATGGCGATTTCTTAAAAAATTGGGAATCCATCTCCCCCAAGATCCAGCTATACCACTCTTGGGCATATACCCAAGGAATGTTCAACCACACCACAAGAGCACTTGTTCAGTTATGTTCATATCAGCATTGTTTGTAATAGCCAGAACATGGAAACAACCTAGATGCCCTTCAACTGAAGAATGGATAAACAAAATGTGGTACATATACACAATGGAATACTACTCAGCAGAGAAAAACAATGACATCATGAGGTTTGCAGACAAATGGATGGATCTAGAAAAAATCATCCTGAGTGAGGTAACCCAGACTCAGAAAGACAAACATGGTATGTACTCACTCATAGCAGGATACTAGATGTGGAACAAGGATGACTAGACTGCTACTCACATCACCAGGGAGGCTACCTGGAAAACAGGACCCCAAGAAAGACACGGGGATCGCCCAATGACAGAGAATTGGAATGAGATCTACATGAACAGCCTGGACATGAGTGGGGGTAGTGAAGGGCAAGGGTCGAGGGAAAGATAGCTTGGGGGAGCAGCAGATCCCAGCTGGATCAACAACAGAAAGGGAGAACAAGGAATAGGAGACCATGGTAAATGAAGACCACATGAGAATAGGAAGAAGCAAAGTGCTAGAGAGGCCCACAGAAATCCACAAAGATACCCCTACAACAGACTGCTGGCAATGGTCGAGAGACAGCCCGAACTGACCTACTCTGGTGATGGGATGGCCAAACACCCTAATTGTCGTGCTAGAAACCTCATCCAACTACTGAGGGATCTGGATGCAGAGATCCATGACTAGGCCCCGGGTGGATCTCTGGGAGTCCAATTAGCGAGAATGAGGAGGGTTTATATGAGTGAGAATTGTTGAGACCAAGGTTGGATAAAGCACAGGGACAAATAGCCAAACGAATTGAAACACATGAAATATGAACCAATGGCTGAGGGGTCACTAACTGGATCAGGCCCTCTGAGTGGGTGAGACAGTTGATTGGCCTGATCTGTTTGGGAGGCATCCAGGCAGTGGGACCAGGTCCTGTGCTCATTTCATGAGTTGGCTGTTTGAAACCTGGGGCCTATGCAGGGTCGCTTGGCTCGGCCTGGGAGAAGGGGACTGGACCTACCTGGACTGAGTCTACCAGGTTGATCTCAGTCTGCGGGGAAGGCTTTGCCCTGGAGGAGATGGGAATGGGGAGCGGGCTGGGGGGAAGGTGAGGGGGGGGGAGGGGGGAGAACAAGGGAATCCATCCGTGGCTGATATGTAGAACTGAATTGTATTACAAAATAAAAATTTAAAAAAATTAAAAAAAAGAGTATTTGTAAATATAGTCATCTGATATTTGACAGAGATGACAGATGATAGAGAAAAAGACATTGTTTTCAACAAAGCGTGCAGGGAAAACTGGACCTCCACATGTAGAATAATGAAATTAGACTAATACCTATCACAGTGTACAGTAAATATAATTGTATGTGTAATATACAATTATATATATATGTATACACACACACACACACACATATATATATACACACATATATACATATATATAATGTGAGGTATATATCTTAAAGGAAGTTAAGACACTTGGGCTGACAATGCTCTGCACAAAAAACATAGACTAACAAAAAACCTGGTATTAGGCATGAGAAATCTCTTTTCAACTAATTGGACAGGATATTCCAGGAGATTTTCAAAATAATATAGACTATCAATATAGCCCTTGGTTGCCTCCCAGGGGGTGAAGGTAGGCCCACATTGCTAAAGGTACTACTCACTTAGGACACTGGACTTGGATGGTTCAAGCTTCATCTGACCTGAAATACTCTTTTTTTGTGGCTCCAGAAAATACTGTGTAAGCTGCCAAGGGAAGGAAGCAATTAAACAATCCTATTCAGCAGCAACACCTATGGATCATAACAATGACAAGGATGGCAAGATAGCCATAAAGTTTCAATAAGTGGCACGCACATATCAGTGGTAACCAATAGCTATCTAATTGGATTTGTGCCTTACTCAATAGAAAGGAAAAGTATGCCTGGTCCTAGAAAATTAACCAGCTTCCAAAGCTAGTGAGGTCATGAACCTTAGAAAAGAATCTACCTCTGACACTTTTCTAGACCAGCATAATTCATTAATATGTTGTAAATCTTATCCTTATGCCCATAAATAATTGTAGCTACCATTTCTCATCAAAGTAAATGGAGGCTATCACATCAAAGCACAATTAGACATAATGCAAAGATCAGTGGATTTGGGGGAGCCTAGTCACTCAAAATAGCACAACTCCTGCATATATGGCTCAGCAAACATTGTGGAAGAGGAGGCAGAAGGGTTGTAAGAGCCAGAATATCAAGAAGACCACTGTGAAACAATCTCTCCTAAAAATGGCTGCATGAACAGGATGGGGACAATGCCAACGTCAATGGACATGTTAACATGGAAGAGGGAAAATATTGCAGGGTACCATCACCAGACAAAGAACTATAGGCAATAATGACTACTGATAGAAAGCTAATCATCCTCTCCCATGGATGAACCTCCTTATTAGTTATTCAGTATAGAGTGGTAATCCTTAAAACCATATACATACAAACAACAAAAACAGACTCAGAAAGTTGTATTTATATATGTTTTTTCATACACACACACACACACACACACACACACACACACACACACACAACAATAATAATCAAAGGAAAAGATGTTGCCAATTTTAGTGTGGAAAACATAGGAGGAGTTGGAGAGATGGTTTCTGGGAGGGCCAGGAAACAGGAGAGGGAGGGAAAGGGAAAGTGATATAATTCTATTTTATTTAAAATATACAGAGAAATCTTTTGGTATTTTCAGAATTGATAGGCTATATAGATTTCCAGCCAATTCATTGAGATAAAAATGAAGAACACATTACTAGTATAATTTCCCTTCTGATCGGCTTGAATTCATTGATTATCATTATCATATCGTACTTATTCAACCAGTTCTGTAATCACCTAAAATATCACCCACAAGGTTCAAACTCCAGATACTCAAAAGAAAATAGTTAACATGTACTGAATAATTATTAGATGCTGTTCCATAGCCCTTAGGTAAGGCTTTAAGGATAGTTCACTTATAAAAATGCCATACATTCATGATAATTTACAAAATAGGTGTTATTTTTATTCTAGTTTTATAGATCAGAAAACTGAAGTACTGACATGTCAATTGTATGAGTTTCTACAACTCCTACTTGGTAGAGCTATAATTTTAAACTTACAAGTCTGGTGCTTAAAGCCCACAATCAATAATTATTCTATCTTTTTGTATATTATTGGACAAATGAAACACTGAATTTGATATATATAATCCTTGATGCATCCTTAGTAGGGCTCTGGGGACCAACACTAGATTTTCTCAGTACTTGACATCTATTTCTATTTCTTTTTTTTTTTTTTTTTGGTTTTTCAAGACAGGGTTTCTCTGTGTATCTTTGTGCCTTGCCTAGAACTCGCTTTGGAGACCAGGCTGGCCTTGAACTCACAGAGATCCGCCTGGCTCTGCCTCCCGAGTGCTGGGATTAAAGGCATGCACCACCACCACCCGGCGTCATCTATTTCTTTATGAATCATCTAAGAATTCCACGAAGATTTATGTGAAAATCATTGGCCTATCACTTCTGGAATCAGACACTTCCTTTGTAAAAAATGAAATTATCAATACTTTGTAATTATATTCAGTCAGATACATCTCTAATTATATTAATATAATATTTTATGACTTATGACTAAACAGACTGCATGCATACAATAATTAAAAGTCAACTTCCAGAATTCTGCTAAATATTTAATAAGTATCCTTGGCAGAAAGGCAGAAACCCTAACCAAAAATTTCAAGAAAGGCTCTGTAAACCCATTCACTGGGAGAGAAAATGAAGCAGAAGAAAGTTTATATTCAAAGCAGACACTTGTAATTATCACATCGGACCACGCATCTGTCTAGCCACCTTCTGTTCACAAGATGAAATTAAAACTGTTGGTGTGCCAACTTGCTATTCCTGTTAGCTAAAGTCTCCTATTTTCCCACAGGTAGAGATGTTCTGAAGTGCTGTTTCATTTCACTGACATTTTGAGCAAGTTGAGCAACCCTCTGATTTATTCCCTTGTACCTATTGTGGTCTGTTATAATTTTATATCCAGAGAAAGCTATTCATTGCTATTTCTTTTTATTGTTATGATATTTTGCCAAGTTTCCATGGAGTAAGTTTATGTGAATACATGATTGAGTGGGAAATGGAAGAACATGAAAAAGAAAATAAATAGCTTACTTGGCTTTTTGGATATGAATCATAGAATATTTTTGGTCAAAACTGTCTACATCTGTGTTAGTAATAATTTTTATGATAATTGTCAACTTTACAAGTTTAAAATGTAAATCTTAGAAAAATGTAGATTATTATTTTTTCATCTTGTATAAAAGGGCTATACATTCTTATTTCATTTTTAGATATGCTTTACTGTGAAAACTGTATACTCAAAATATTATTGAACAAATATTTACAAAATATTTAACATTTCTAATTTTTTAGGTTTTAATAATTTCAATTATTTATAATTTTAATTACTTATGGTTGCAATATAAGCAAATGTTTACTAAGTGCTCATTGGTCTTTATGTATTATTATAAAATTCTGAGGATACAATGATGAATAAGACAGATATGGCCCCTGCCCTCATAAACCTAATATCCTTCTGAGTGAAAGAGACAGAAAATATATAATTTAATGACTAAACAGATAATAATTTTAGATAGTAATAAATGATTGAATGAAATAAAACAGAAGTCATGAGATTGAGCATGCCAGGGGAAAGAGTTGGATCTACTTCAGGTAGAATCATCAGGAAGAGGCTTTCCAAGGCAGTTATCTATAATCTGAAACCTATACATTGTTTCATTACAATAGTAAGGCATATTTATGTAGGCAGAAGTTTCTATCCCACAAGCCACTCCCAAGTAACTTACACAGTGATTTCATATTAATTACAAATGCTTGGCAGATAGCTCAGGCTTGTTACTAGCTAGTTCTTACATTTTAAATTAAACCATATTCCTTAATTATTCTCTGTCACATGATGGTACCTTTATTAGCATGTCACATTCATCTCCTGCTCACTCTGTGTCTGCTGGCAACTCCAGACTCTGCTCTTTTTCCTCCCAGCATGTTCTTAGTCTGGTTGTCCCGCCTATACTTCCTGCCTGGCTACTGGTCAATCAACTTTTTATTAACAATGAGAGCAACACATTTTCACAGTGTACAGGATTATTCCACAGCACAGTTAGGCATAGAAAACATGGAATGTTGTAAAAGTCTGTAGACAAGAAAGAACTTACTGTGTTCAAGGAAAAGTATGAGATCCAATATGGCTGAAGTAGGATATTATAATAAGAATGGGGCCAGATGATTCTGAAAAGGAAGTCAGGGGCCAGTTTATGCAGGAATTTGCAAGGTCTAGTAAAAAATAAATCATTTTGAGCAGAAAAGTGACTTAATTCCACTTATATGGAAAATTTGAAGTGTTCCACCTTAAAGAATTCTGCTTAGCATTTTTAATCCAGTAGTTTCCAAGTATATTTTATTACTAAAGGTGCTTATCCCTATAGTACACATAATAACACCTTTGATATTACCAGTTTAGACAGTATACCAGTTTAGAAAACACTGGTTGAGATAAATCTGTGGGTAAACTATCCATTATACAGAAATATAAGAAGTTTGAGAATGTAGTGAAACTATGAATGAATAGAAACAGATGGTTGAAGGCAACAACACAAGTCTTTGCCCTATCTTTTAGACAAGGTTACTTATTAGACCGCAAGGTTGGGTTGAGTTTGAAGATGAGGGGATTAACATATAAAATAACTCTGTTTTCCACTCTGAAGCACTACCATTAGTTGTCAAGGTTTCTTCATATCTAGGCTTCAAAGAGAAAACTGACAGAAAAGTGATTGGACCAAGATTGTGTGTGTGTGTATGTGTGTGTGTGTGTGTGTGTGTGTGTGTGTGTGTGTGTGTTTCACTTTAAGACATTAATCAGTGGGGCTGGGGATGCAGTTAGTATGCACAGAACCTAAGTTCAAACCCTAAATCTCATAAACCAGCATGGTGTACCTTCAGTGTGGAACTACTGTACGTACCTGTAATCCTGGCACTTAAAAGATAAAAGTAAAATGGTCAGAAGGCAAAGTTCAAAATTGGAAGTAAACCCAGCCTACATGAGACCATGCCCCCAAAAGAAGAAACTAATAATTCATGATTATCTCTTACAATATGCATTTTCAGAAGAAGACATGAAAGAAGTGTAAGTAAAAAGACACAGTGAAAAAATAGGTGGGAGAAGGATGTTCATGTTGAGTCTCTGGTGTTCCCAATATAATAAAATATAATCTTTCCATAGCAATGCCATTTGATCTTTGTGGGATATATGAATGATGAGGACAATATGAACTTTAAAGAATAATGAAGAATTAGTATAACTGAGCACTAAAATATGTGGATCTAAAGTCAAAATTGTGTTCTAGGTTCCACTCTAGCAGTTTGCTACTAGTTTCAATTGGACAGTATGGCTGTAGGAACTCAAAATTCTAGGACAGATGGAGAAAGAAAATTGTAGGTGGGTTTTTTTTTTTGGTCAGGACCACTAGCTCCACAAATAACCACACAGAAATTTATTATTAATTATAAATGCTCAGCCAATAGCTAAGGCTTGTTGCTAACTAGCTCTTATATCTTAAATTAACCTATATTTCTTATCTACATTCTACCATGTGGCAGTACCTTTTTTCAGCATGGCATGTTTATCTCCTGCTTCCTCTGCATTTCATTGGAAACCCCTCATGACTATGCCCTTCTTCTTCCCAGCATCCTCTCAGCTTGGGTTTCCTACCTAACCTCTTCCTGCCTAGCTATTGGCCAGTCAGCTCTTTATTAACAATAGAGCAACACATCTTCACCATATACAAAAGGATTATTCCACCGCAGAAAATACTTCAAATGTCTCTGGATTTGGAAGTGGGAAGAGGAAGAATAAGAGGATTTTTAAAGTTTATGAAAGGAAATCAGACAGAAATAATGATGCATGGAAAAGAGTTTTGTGAAATAGCTCAGAGGTAGAGTACATGGCTAGGCAAACATCACATCCCCGGCACCACCAAAGCCAAACCTGAGGTGAGGCTTTATGACAATCCATTCTTTGTCGTATTATCACCCAAGTGAGATTAGATTAATATTAAATAGTCACCAACGTCATCTCCTTAAGAAACTGACAACTACACAATTGTACCTTGGATCTACTGTCTGAGAATTTCTCTTAGCCCTTCTTGACACTTTTTCTATTTTTGAACAGAATCACTTTCTAAGGAAATGGTATCTATGTGTGTATCATTTACTGCACAAAGTGGTACTTTACTTTATGGCTTCTAAACTACTACTCCTAGTTCCAAGTAATAGTACTTGTCTTTGATAAGTTTTAAGTGCTGTAATGACATCCCAAAATAATCCAATGACAAGTGAAATTGCCACTTTTTTTTTCTCCTGATAATCATGACTACTGCAAATGCATTTGATCCTCAGGGGATTACAGGTTTTATGGAACACTGTATATTTTCATGGATTGTTCTAGCTTGCCTTGAAAATTGAAAATACCTGATTAATACTTACTCTTAAGTAATGTTTTTGCTTTTAGAAGACCATTACAATCTAAGTGTTCTATATCTAAAACTAAAAGCAATCATTTAACAGTCTAGTTTATTATTTTTCCACACTAGATTCTATGGACTTGGGATCATGTAAGCTTGGATTTGGAACAATTGTATTTGGAAAGTTATAAATGATGAATGATCTGTTGGCTGATGTGGAGTACCATACAAAGAGTCATTGTAGTGACCCCATGCATCTGCTGAGGAAACAAGATATGAAGACAGGCATTGAGCAATTTAATTTCAACAAAATTGAAATTATTGCCTCCAATACTACAGTGCATTTTTGTTGTTTCATTGTCTCACAGTGGCTTGTCTAAGACATAGGCAAAAAATCAAACTGAAACTCTTTTAACTACCATCATAAACAACTGATTGAAATGATTCGTGGATGATAAATAATGAAAAATAACATTTCATTGGGCTGGTTGTTTTTGTGGAACTTTATTTGGCCTTTGAGTGTTTTCCAGTCAATCATCTTTATGTGGAGATTTTTAATTGACTCCATAAAGGCCTCTGTTTGGCCTCTTTGACTCCATCTTACCTGAATCTGTCAGTAGAATATCAATGCATCATTTCGTCCCAGACTTACATCTTGTTAATGACACTCATCTAGTACAAACTGAGTTCAAAGAGAATCAGCATTCAAGTAATGATACTGTTTATAGAACACTAATGTGAATGAGAATGGTTGCCATAGGCTCATATGTTTGAATATACAGTCCCCAATTTGTGGAACCATTTGGAAAGGAATAGAAGGTATGATCTTGTTGGAGGAGGTGTGAAACTTTTGGTGGCATTTGAGGTTTCAAAAAACTCATGCTATTCCCATCTCTCTCTCTCTCTCTCTCTCTCTCTCTCTCTTTCTCTCTCTCTCTCTCTCTCTCTCTCTCTCTCTGCCTCTTCTTGATCTTTCATATATTTTGTATCAAGCTCTAAGCTTCCTGTCACCATGCATTTGCTCCACCATCATGATCTCTAAAATTTTGTAACTGTAAGTTCTAAATAAACTCTTTCTTCTATATCTTGTCTTGGCTATGGTATCTTATTAAAACAATATCAAAGCAACTAAGAAACTATGTTTTCCTTTAGGTTTAACAAATTTTTATTGAGCACTTAGCACATGGGCCTTCAAGAGACATAGACACAAATAAATTCATGTCTTCAAAAGTCATATGATGAAGAATATAACAATTCTCTCTTGTCCTGTCATTTTTGTCAACTAACAAAACATAGACATATCTGAGAAGAACTTCAGTTGAGAAAATGCCTCCGTAAGGGGTATTGATTTGTAGATGTAATTCTGAACGGTCTTATTAAATAAGAAACACAGAACCAAATGCAGAGTTAAAAGCCCAGGGATCAGACAGCCAGAGCTGAGACCACCTTCTTACCACCCGCTGCTGCTCCCGCCGTCCTTCCCCTCAGAAAGAGACCTACTTTCTGTGTGTCTGTATTTTTTATTGACTTTCTGTTCTGCCTTCTCATTAGTTGTAAACCCAACCACATGACCTCCTCGTCACTGCCTGTCTATGCAGACCTCCAGGTCTTTATGGTTGGTATTGAGATTAAAGGTGTGTGTCTCCATGCTGACTGTGTCCTTGAACACACAGAGATCTGCCTGTCATGTGATCGGGATTAAGGGCATGTGCTACCACTGCCCAACTTCTGCTAAATGGCTTGCTATTAGCTCTGACCCCTAGGCAACTTTATTTATTAACATACGAATAAAATCACATTTCAGCACAAATAAAATATCACCATATTGGTTGAAGATCAATGTGGGAGGACCCAGTCCATTGTGGTTGGTGCCACCTCTAAGTAGGTGGTCCTCAGTTGTATAAGAAAGCAAGCTGAGAAAATCATGAGGAAAAAGCCAGTAAGCAACATTCCTCCATAGTGTCTACTTGAGTTCCTGCCTCCAGGTTCCTTTCTTGAGTCTTGCCCTGATATCCTTCAGTGATAGATTCTAACCTGAGAGTTGTAAGATGAAATAAACCATTTCTAATACAAGTTACCTTGGTTATGTTATTTGATCAGAGCAATTTAATCTTAAGGCACTCCTATATATCATTCAAAAGTAATTTATCACATTCTCATTTATTATCTACTGTGCCAGAAACCATGTTAGGTATTAGTTAGATGACAGCAAAGACAGATACATTCCTGACCTTAGTGAACTTTTCATTTCACAGACATTTGTGGCTTATTTTGATGTGAGACACAACTCATCTTAGTTTACCTAGAGTGAAAGCTATTTATTTGAATATTGGCTTATGTTTCCCTTAGATAATGATTCAGTAGTATATATGACATTTAACAGTGGGTTGAAAATAATCACCAAAGAAGCATGGAAAGAAGCATTTTAGTCAGAAACAAAAAGGATTAGAAGAATGATGGATGAGTCTGAGACACACAAATAGTTAATTTTCTAATTACAGTCGGATTTATGAGGTAAACAACAAAATCAAAGCTGGAAAATAAAATTAGAAGAACATCTTCTGTACTTAGGATCTAAAATGGGTTAAAGTTTTGGTCTCTAGAATGGTATTCTTGTAATGTAGTATAGTTTTTGAAAGATTAGGCCCAGTAAGAGATTCTTATGGGGATATTCTTAAAGAGGATTATGTGCTTCAAATTTCTTCTTCATCTTTTTCTGGCCATGAGGTGAGTAAGTTTTATTCTAGCATAAGTACTCACTATGGTAGGTTGACTCAGCACAAGTGTAAAGCAACCAACCAACCAATCATGTCCTGAAACCTCCAAAACTATAAGCCAACAAGACCTGTAGAAAATGGAAGGGTAGGGGGTTATGAGCTCATACTCCTCCTTGAAGGTCTATAGGCAGTTAACTGTTGCTAAAGGGGAGAGAGGTCCCAAGGTATTTAATGGTGGCTGGTGGAAATTTTCTTCACTGGTGTAGCCACTGATAAGCTGACCACACTTCTATGAATAACCCCTCACCCATGATCCTGTAAATAATCCTAATTAAACCCATTGGGTTACTAAAATATGATATCAAACTAGGAGGGGAACAAGTTATGAAGAGAAAGAAGATATGTGGGAGTGAGAGGAACACAAGTGAGTATAATATGAAGTGAATAGGATTGAAATTCATTACATATTTATATGATAATATATGTAATATATGTATAAAGAATCCATTATTCTGTATAATTACTATAGTTTAATAAATTTAAAAACAGTCAAAATAAATATTCACTTTTATTAATTAATTATTTCAGATATAGTCGAATTTTTTTGTTTTTTGTTTTTTTGTTGTTGTTTTTTCGAGACAGGGTTTCTCTGTGTAGCTTTGCACCTTTCCTGGAACTTGCTTTGGAGACCAGGCTGGCCTTGAACTCACAGAGATCCAACTGTCTCTGCCTTCCAGAGTGCTGGGATTAAAGGTGTGTGCCACCACCCCCCGGCTCAGATATGGTGTTTTATGAACTGAATTGTTACTGAAAAAAGAACAAAGAGAAACTTGAATCCTAGGCTGAAAAATCTACACTTTACAAAAATATTTAAGTTATACACAAAGTCATACCTATCATGTAGATTTCAACTGTACTGAGCAAATAATTGATATAACTAAATGGAAACTCCCAAAAGATTAATATGGCATCCTGTATACTGGATGACTAGGCAGTGAAGAAAGGCAAGAAGCAGAAAAATGTTAGAAGGTTTCTGTAATAATTCAGAGAAAAGGTGATAAAGATCTGTACAAAGTGTCAGTGGGAGTAGAAAGGAATGAGTGGTCCAAAAATAAAATCTATCTGATTTAGAAATGACTAATCATAGGTAGGAGCAATCAAAGGGAGTGCCAAAGGTGGGGTAGAAGAAAGAATTAATTATATTTTGTGTATTAGTTAGGAATTAAGGATTTGTCATTTTGTTCAACTCTAGGGCTTTCCTGCAAATCTTTTCTTTCAGCAATGTTAAAAATGAATCAAGTGCTGTGGAATGTTCTCTAAGCTGTGAATGTATTGCTATGATTGATTGATAAATAAAATGCTGATTGGTCAGTAGCCAGGCAGGAAGTATAGGCGGGACTAGCAGAGGGGAAAATTGGGGAACAGGAAGGCTGAGTTGAGATGCTGCCAGCTGAGCCATGAGAAACAGGATGTAAAGTACTGGTAAGCCACGAGCCATGTGGCAAGGTATAGATTTATAGAAATGGGTTAATTTAAGATGTAAGAACTAGATAGCAAGAAGCTTGCCATGGCCATACAATTATAAGTAAAATAAGCGTCTGAGTGATTATTTTATAAGTGGGCTGCGGGACTGCATGGGCTTGCCAGGACCCAGAGAGAAACTCTCCAGCTACAATCAAGAACCTAGCTAATCCAGAAATCAGTGCAAATGATTAGACTCAATTCATCATTTGCTCACTAAGCAGCCACTATATGCTAAATTTCCTTCAAAGTACTGGGGATAAAATAACAAAGAAAAATAGACATGGTTGCTGCCTTTAAAACTTAGTCTTCTGTACAGTCAAGCAACTGTATAAATGCCATTATTGTACATCTGAGAACTTATTGCCTTGTTGGTCATCATTGTGGTTCATAGGTACCACACCTAGGTAAGAATATTGATTGCTTTTCTCCACTGATAGCTTACAAAGCTCTACTAAATAGAAGGGAATTCATGCCTGGCACTGAAAAACTACCCAACTGCCCTGCCTATGGCAGTGATAGGATTTCAATGGGCAACTGCTTTGGGTTCTGAAAAAGCTGATTCTATAATCATTCATTTGCTAGACGTTATGGCTATCATGGATATACCTGCACAAATTAAAACTAACAATGATTCAGCATATGTCTCTGTTAAAATGAAACAATTTTTTTTTTTTTGCTTACTACAATATAAAGCACATTACAGGTATGCCACACAATCCTACAGGCCAAGCAGTCATAAAAAGATCAAATCGAACTCTAAAAAATATGCTAAATAAACACAAAGGGGTAACAAAAAACCTACTACTGCCAATTTCCTAGACCAGTGTAATTTCTAACTGTCTTGCAAATGATCATATCTAAAGTCCTATACATATGAGTAACTCAACATGTTATGTTTATATATGTATCAATAACAAAGGAAAAGAAGGTAAAAATCTTACAATCCTCTCAAGTAAGGAGCTAGAAAATAGTCATTAGCTATTAATTTATTATGTGGCATGAACATGTGATACATGTCAATCTCTATTCTATGTCGTGAAAACATAATAAATAAATAAAGGAGATCAAAATCATTACTCTTACCACTAAGGACAAAGAAAAGGTTCTCAACAGAAGCCAATGAGATGCTGATACTACGGTAATGTACATAAAAGACTTAAAGCTAAATAAGCATTTTTTATGAATCTTTCAGTATTGAGTACTCTGTTATGGAAAAATAAAATGGACTATGATTGAATCAGAAACACTAGAAATGACAGATTTATGTAGTTCATAGTAAAGATTATTCATTCACCTTGAAGTTGCCAAGGGCTTTAAGTAACATAGTTTAACTTACATTTTGCTGACAAAAGGCCCTAGAAGAACAAGAGTAAAGCAAAGAGACATGTGAATATTATTATGTCTCTTGTCTATCTGTGGGAAAACAAAGTTTACTTTGCAGAGAAATATAAAATATAAAACAAGACTGTGGTGATATTTTATTTGAGCTCTAACAAATAAAGCTTGCGTGGATATCAGAGGAAAAAGCCAGCCACTATATTAAACATAGAGGTCAGGCAGTGGTAGAATATGCCTTTAATCTTAGCATTCAGGAGGCAGAGATTCATCAATACCCTTTCAAGAAAAAGACAGAAAAATTTGCCTTCACAGTAACTACTTATAATAATTCCCAGGCAGTTGAGAGCTATCAATGGAATGTTCTCCCACAGGGAATGTTAAATAGCCCAACACTATGCCAATATTTTGTATGACAGCCATTGGAAGTAACACATAAACAGTTTCCTAAATCTATAATTTATCATTACATGGATAATATTTTACTAGCTGATTCAAATGTAGATATTTTAGAAAGAATGTTTGAAGAGGTAAAGAAAATTTTACCTTGTTGGGGATTACAAATTGCTCCTGAAAAGATACAAAGAGGAGATTCTATTAATTATTTAGGATATAAAATAGGTCTACAAAAAATTAGACCCCAAAAGTTGCAAATTAGAAGAGATCAATTATGGACTCTTAATGACTTTCAAAGATTGTTCAGAGACATTTACCACTTATGGACTGCTGTTGGGGTAAAAATGATGAACTGAGTAATTTGCTCAAAACCTTAGAGGGTGACAAGGACTTAAATAGTCCAAGAGAATTATCAGCTGAAGCTGAGAGAGAATTGGCTTTGGTGGAAAAGAAAATACAGGGTGCACATTCTGAATCATGTGGATTCAAAGCTTGACTGCATTTTGATTATTTTACTCTCTAAGCATTTTCCTAAAGGAATTTTAATGCAGAGGGAAGATATTGTATTGGAATGGATATTTCTACCAAATAAACAGAGTGAAAAATTAAAAACTTAAGTGGGAAAGATCTCTGGGTTTATTTTAAAAGGAAAATTGAGACTTTGACAATTAGCAGGCATAGACCAAGCAGAAATTGTAGTACCTTTAACTAAGGATGACTTTGAAAAATTATGAGTGGAAAGTGAACCTTGGCAAATAGCTTGCAGTAATTTTTGGGGAGAGATTAACAGCAGATATCCCAAAAGTGATAGAATTCAACTTATAAAGAGAGATGATTGGATTTTGCCTCATATTGTATGGGAAATACCCATATCTGGAGCCTGTACATTTTATACAGATGCAAACAAACAAGGAAAGGCAGGTCACAAATCAGAAAATTTAAGTAAAGTAGTTCAAAGTCCTTATAATTCAGTTCAAAAATCAGAACTGTATGCTATTCTGATGGTATTAATGAATTTTTCATAACCTCCCAACATAGTTACTGACTCTCAGTATGCGGAAAGAGTGGTTTTGCATATTGAAACTGCATAATTTATCCCTGATGAGTCAGAATTAACTTCACTATTTATTCAATTACAAGATATAATCAGGAATAGGAAGCATCCCTTACATACAACTCACATCCGATTCCATACAGATCTGCCAGGCCTTCTAACACAAGGTAATGATGAGATTGATAAACTATTGATAGGAAATGTGCTGAAGGCCGCAGAATTTCATTAAAAAATTATATCAATAGTAACAGTTCAAAAAAAAAAAAAAGGATTTTTCCATAACCTGACAACAAGCCAAGGAAATCATAAGGAAATGTCCTACTTGTTCTTTTTACAATCAGACTCCACTACCAGCAGGATGTAACCCAAAGAGCACTCAGAGGAATGAAATCTCGTAGATGGGTGTGATTCACTTTGCAAAATTTGGAAAATTGAAATATGTACACCACACTATTGATACTTATTCAGGATTTCAATGGGCAACTGCTTTGGGTTCTGGAAAAGCTGATTCTATAATCACTCATTTGCTAGACGTTATGGCTATCATGGATATACCTGCACAAATTAAAACTAACAATGATTCAGCATATGTCTCTGTTAAAATGAAACAATTTTTTTTTTTGCTTACTACAATATAAAGCACATTACAGGTATGCCACACAATCCTACAGGCCAAGCAGTCATAAAAAGATCAAATCGAACTCTAAAAAATATGCTAAATAAACACAAAGGGGTAACAAAAAACCCCAGAAATAGATTACATAATGCTCTATTAACTGAATTTTCTCAATGCTAATGAGAAAGGAACAACAGCTAGGGAGAGGCATTGGATAACAGAAAAAAATACAGAATTAAATCAGCCTATATACTTTAAGAATGTGCTCACCCTAAAATGGAAACCAGGATATGTGCTATTTTGGGGACAAGGTTTTGCTTTTGTTTCTACGGGAGAGAAAAAAGCTACGGATACCATCAAAATTGATAAATGTTTGATTTGAACAAGAAAGACCTCTTAATTAGAAGAGGTGATAGTTCATCAACCAGCATGAACATTCAATTTAAATTAACTTACATAACTAACAAATGCTTTTCATTTAATCAGATGTAACTTGCCAAAAGGGAACCTCCCCGAAGTTAAGCTTGGGGAAGGGATTTTGTTTTTGTCTTTCAGGAGAATGATGGCTAAGGAATCTGAAGAATACTGGACAAAGTTAATATCTGGGAAAGAATTTTGTTTAAAATGTTTTTTGAATAATTTAGATTAAATTTAAGAACTATAGTTAGAAAACAAAATAACTCAAGCTGTCCTTTTCTTATTAGCCTTCTACTCTGGACAATCTTGTAGTCATGGAGATGCTAACTCCTAAAACCAGTTTGAGACATATGCAAATATTTTTTAAATCAAGCAAGCCTGAACCACCTCTCATCACAGAAATTAAAAGTCTGTATCTAATAGAAAAAACTAACCAGACTATATAAACAATTCTTATTTTTATCATGGTCCTCTGAAGCTCCCTGATGTTTTTGTACTCTGTTATATATTATTTGAACGTCAGTAAACAACTTCCATTTTACATTTTATTATGCAGGATTACATAAAGCCATTTTTCATGCAAGTATATAACATACTTTGAGCATACTCCCCACACTCCCTACTACTTCACTATTTTTCTGATCTCTCCTCCCACTGGTTGCCTTTTTTCTCTTAGACAGTTTTACTTCTACTTTTATTCCATGTGTACATATATGATTTTATGTGTCAATATAAAATGTAGAACTTATAAAATGAACAAATAGTGTTCTCCTTATAACTCTATTTTTATTACGGAAGGTATCTGACCAAAAATAGAATAAAATTGGATCACAGAAACACCACACAATTCACTCTATGCCCCATACTCTTAGGAATATTATGGTATGGAAGTTCAACCAGAAACACCTTGATGATTTCTAATATATTTTTCTGTCTGAAGGTGTGTAAATAGGTACCAAATAATACTCTATATGACTTTGCTATAACTCCAGGCCCATTGACTGGCATATTGTTCCCCTGTTGGAAATTTGTCAGCTCTTTTTATTCAGAGGCAAATTGTCTCTATTTTGAGATATAGCCTGGTAATGTGTTTGAAACCTAAAAGAGTTTTCCCATTTTGGTTTTGCCTTTTCTGTGACTTGAGTTATCACTTACTCATATCCTACTGCCAAGAACACAGCATATAAGATCATCCTTAGACATTACTGATGATCTTGGATTACTATTTATGATCAATTAGTCAAAAGTAACCAGATCAGATCTTTTGGGCCTCCTAGGGATGAAGTATTCCAGGTGTGTCAGTCACCTTAGACCTTGGCACTGACCTTTCTCCACTTGTCTGAGCTGCTGAAAGACTATAAATATCTATCAGTTGAGCCACTATGAATTTTACAACAAATAGATGAGTGACTCAGCACAAATTCATTTTCAACTATTGAAAGATTAATGCAAAGTATAGGCCACTTGTATTTTTCACAGCTATAAGACGAAGTCAAATTGCACATTAATTGAATAGTCAGTGGTTGAACCATAATATCAACTTTCTAAAGGGCCTACACACCATAAGGTGTACTAGCATACAGACACACATATCAGAACTTGAAAAAAGGCAACCAGATTGCCTTTAGAATTATTAAAAATCTAACATACAGTAAATGAGAACAAGAATAAGCCACATTGGTCTCAAGAATCTAAATTTTTGTATGCCACCCAAATTAGAATTTAATCTCATGAGGTCTGTTCATAGATTGAAAGGAAAAAATTGTCCATGAGAAGGGGACATTCTGCAGATAGAAAGAGGAAAGTATACTCAAGAAATAAAGAATGACCTTTGGAAATACCTATTGAAACACTGCTTAAGGATAAGAACACTTAAGAAAATTAATATTTGCATTCTTATTCCATTAATAACTTCCATACCAACTGTAATGATTAGTAAAGGAAGTTTGGGATAGCACATATCAAATGGAATGCTCTCATCAGAAATACATAGTATTTTTTGATATGTGTCATTTTAACTTACTTTTACATATTTAAATATTCATTTAAGCAAATCTTGACCTGATTCACATATCATCAAGTGTTATGGTTAAGTGACTTGCTTAAGGTTATAAAATTTGACTTAGTTTCTTTTCCCATATCTATCTACATAGAAAGAAAGGATGCTGTATTATACTATAAAATTTACTTCTTTTCTAGATTTATTTTATTATTTTATATATGTTAGTGTTTTGTCTGCATTTGTGTATGTGTTCCACATGTATACTTGGTGCCCACGGAAGTCAGAAGAGGGCATCACATCCCCTGAGACTGAAATTACAGAAGGTTGTGAGCAACCATGTGGGTGTTGGGAATTGAACTTGGGTCCTTTTAAAGAGCAACAAGTGCTCTTAACTGCTGAGTCAACTCTTCAGCCCTAAAATTTGTTTATTATTTTGATTTAATAGTTACCCTAATTACTACTTCATTTCTCATGAAGGTTATCATGAAGCAGAGAAATTGTAGTTGTACAAAAAATATTTTTTGTCTTTGTAACAATTAAGTTAAAATTGATTAATACATACATATTTTATTTTTATATATTATTCTAATGAGAATAATTAGTACACATCTTATTAGTGATACGTCCACTCATGGCCTTTTTAGATTCACACATGTATAAGCAGATATTCCAAAGGCTAGGTCTCAAAATAAAATACAAAGCACTAATCTTTTCTTTTGGTAATTTTTCAAAGATGGTCAAATAACTACTAGTTTTTTGTTTTTCGAGACAGGGTTTCTCTGTGTAGTTTTGGTGCCTGTCCTGGATCTCACTCTGTAGACCAGGCTGGCTTCGAACTCACAAAGATCTGCCTAGCTCTGCCTCCTGAGTGCTGGGATTAAAGGCGTGCACCACCACCACCCAGGTGGCACTTACAATTTAAGTTGTGATATCTAGTAAAGATATTTTGAGTGTTTATAATTGTCTATAGTATCACTTGGCATTTTAAATCCATGTATTCTGAATGACATCTATCAGGAGTCCAACAGAAAGTATTTATACTATTTCAATAACTGTGTTATGTGTATTTTATTTTAATTTTCCCAGTTTATAAACACAAAAACTGAAAATTGAAGAAATTAAGTAATTTTCTTTGAGTCCCAAATGAACTAAATGGGAGAACCTGAATTTAATCACTGTTTACTAACTCAAAAATATATGTTCTCTCTCTTTTATATGTATGGCTACTTTCTCAATGCTCCTCCTTCTTAATTAAATTCTTTAATGATTCTATCAGTGAGGAACTTAAAGATTTAAACTCTAGGTTACTGTTTGTAAGAAAACTCCTGTTTTATTCATATTAATTATATTAGTAAGTATCAGGCTCAGCTACAAACACCAAGGAGAGTATAAAAATAGAAGCATATTACTCCCTTACTTCAATGTAGGAAATCACTCTGATGGTCCCATGATCATCGAGGAATATTTATTCCTTAGTAATTTTCCATTTTATGGTTCAAAACTCTAGCTATCACATGGGTATGCCAAACTTTCCTGTTTGTCCTTATTCCCACTAGATAAGATTTTGACAACAAAGACGTTTGTATACAGAGCACCTGAAAGCAAATGCTATAACTTTTATGAAATAGTTTTTCATTTGCTGATTTCTTGATGATAATTAGAGTCTAAATTAAAATCTAAAAGTCATGTGAAGGCAGATGGGGAGACACATTTTTCTCTGCTAAGAACACAGCCTGAGACAAACAAACTCCTTTGCCATTTTCCCTCAGTAACATAGAGGTGATTTCCTAGTTCAGTCTTTCTATGTACTGGAAATATGTAATTTTACATGAAGGACTTGGTCTGAACTCATACATGGACTTTAAACCACAAGCCTTGGTTACAAATAATCAAACATTCACTAGGAAACACTAGAAAACCAAAGTGTTAATTCATGGGTACCACTCTTGATTATATCTCCTCTTTAACTTTGGCCCCAGGAAATGTTCTGTCTTGAAAAATCTACTCTTCCCTAAAATCTATATGTTCTACCAAATGCAAATGCCATGGTCAAAAAAATCTGTGTTCACTAAGGTATAACCTCAAATACAGTTTTACAATGTAGTAGTGGTATAAATAGCATTTGTTAAATAATTACATCAATTCTATTCACAATTTCAGAAGTTTTGTAGCTTGTAGTAAGGTGAACATTTTCAGACTATCTGCTCTAAAACAATATAGGAAATAGTATACAAGAGACATAATTCAACATAATAAAGATTTAAAGCAGGTCCGTAGCCAGCATCAAACTAATGGAGGGAAACTCAAAACATTTCCACTAAAATCAGGAACGAAACAAGGATGTCCACTATTTCTGTACCTATTGAACATTGTAATTGAAGTCTCAGCTAGAACAGTAAGAAAACTGATGGAGATCAATGGAATATAAATAGGAAGGGAAGAAGTCAAAGTATCTTTATTTGTTGGTAATATGATTGTGCACATAAGTCACCCTAAATCATTCTACCAGGAAACTTCTACAGTTGCTAAACACTTCAGTGAAGTGGCTAGATACAATATGAACTCAAAAAAGTCAGTAGCCCTCCTATACACAAATGACAAATGGACTGAGAAAGAAATCAAGGAAACAACACCCTTCATAATAGCCACAAACAATATTAAATATCTTGGTGTAACTCTAACCAAGCAAATGAAAGACTTGTATGACAAAAACTTCAAATCTCTAAAGAAATTAAAGATTTCAAAAGATGAAAATATCTCCACGCTTGTGGATGGATAGAATTAACAGTAAAAATGGCCATCTTACCAAAAGCAATCTACAGATGCAATGAAATTTGCATCAAAATTCCAGCACAACTTTCTACAGAACTTGAAAGGACAATAACCAATTTCATATGAAAAAACAAAAATTCAGGATAGCTAAATAAATATCCTAAATAATAAAAGAACTGCAGAAGGTATCAACATCTCTGACCTCAAATTGTGCTACAGAGCTATAGTAGTAAAAACAGCATGGTACTAGACTTAAAAACATACACATTGATCAATGGAATTCATTTCAAAACCCAGATGTAAATCCACACACCTATGGACACTTTGATTTTGACAAATAACCCAGATATGCACACTGGGAAAAAGACAGCATCTTCAATAATTGGTCCCTGTCAAAGAAAATGGCTGTATGTAGAAGATTCAAATAAATCCATGCTTATCACCCTGCATAAAACTCAACTCCAAATGGATCAAAGACTTCAACATAAGGCCAGACACGATAAATCTGCTAAAAGAGAAAATGGAAAATGGTCTTGAACTCATTAGCACAGGCCAAAACTTTCTTTCTGAACAGGACACCATGAGCACAGGAAATAAGATCAACAATTAATAAATGGGACGTCATGAAACTGAAAAGCTTCTGCATGGCAAAGGACACCATTATTTGGACAAAGCAGCAGCCTACAGAATGGTAGAAGTTTTTTACCAACTACACAAGTGATAGATGGCTAATATCCAAAATATATTTAAAAACTTTTTTAAAATGGGCATGGAAAAGACAAATAATCCAATTTAAAAATGTGGCTCAGATCAAAATAGAATATTCTCCAAAGAGGAAATGTAAATGGCAAAAAAAACACTTAAATGTTCAACATCCTTAGTCATCAGGGAAAAGTAAATCAAAACTACTTTGAGATTTCATCTTACACCAGTGAGAATGGCTAAGATCAATTAAACAAATGACAGCTCATGCTTGCAAGGATCTGGAGTAAGGAGAACACAAACCAACCAATATCTAATTAGATTTTAGGCCCACTCCATGAGATGGAACCCCTTCCCAACATTACTTGGGTAGCCAAGAACCTGAGACTAGATGGCTAGGAACGTGTGGGAAAATCAAATACTACTGTTCTGCTAAAGGAACATAGCAATTAAATGATTCCTAACCACATTCTGCTATACTTGTAGATCAGTGTATTGCTCAGCCACCATCAGAGAAGCTTCCTCCTGCAGTAGATGGGAACAGATACAGAGACTCACAGCTGCACAATGTGTAGAGAATGAGATACCATGGAACACTAGGTCCTAAATGAGATATCTTTATCAATTCCTTCTCCGTGAAGCTCAGGGAACTTTGCAGAAGAGGAGGCAGAAAGGTTGTAAGAGTCAGAGGGATGGACAACACCAAGGAAAGAGGGCCTTCTAAACACAGCAGGACCAAGCATATATGACCTTACACATGATGTGGCAGCATGCATGGGGCCTGCACAGTTGTAAGCTAAATGGGATCCCAGTGCTGAGAGGGGGAACTAGACAGAAGCCCACATCCCTAGTCCAAACTCTATTTCCAATTCATAACCACTTGCAAGGGTAAAATTAATTTTCTCCAACTGCTTCTCACTGGGTATGCAAATCACTCTTTAGGCCAGATCCCATGCCCAGGAGAAAATGGCCAACAGAAAAATAAAAAAAAAAAGACCCTCAAACATACAATGGTATTTTGGGAGTTAGTTTGTTTTGTTTTGTTTGTCTCATAATGCCTTGTCTGGATTTTTTTTCCCACATTTTTTCTTACCCTACAGGTCTTTTGCTTATATAGCATAGTTTCAGATTTTGTGCTTTTATGGGATTTCTGTGTTTGCCAATATGTAGGTCTAAGTATCTATATGTATTGCTTGTACTTTTTCTCTGGATCCTTCCTTTTCTTCACATTTGTTTGTTTTGTCCTATTCATGTTTGTTTCTATTTTATTATTATTTTTTCTGTTTTATATATTTTGTTGTTTTTTAAGGAAGAAACCAAGAAAACATGTAGATTTGGGTGGGTGGGAAGATACAGATGATGTAGGAGGAGTTGGGGGAGAGGGAACCATAATCAAAATATATTGTTTGGAAAAACTTATATTTTCAATCAAAAAAAAGGAACAATATTGTAAAATTTTACAGAGGAACCAAATTCTTCCTAGGTGTATTTGTCTGGAGTTAGACACTTATATAATGTTAAGAAAATTAATAATAAGAATGTGTTTTCATTGAAAGTGCTTTTTAATGTTTTCTTCCAAATAAGCTGAGCTATTAGGGATCAGAGTGATTTAATCCTTTGAAGGACAGCTATTATGTTTCCCTTGTATAATGGTGCCTTGAACAGGAAACAGTCATCAAACAGTTCCTCTCTTGGTCACCAGCCAGTCAATTATGATGACATCTTGGGTACTTTGAATATTTGAAAGATACATTGAAGAAATTACACTCCAAAGTCAAGGAAATATATAACCATGATACTTGTGAAGCCATAAACATCTGTTTCAGGAGATCATGCTCCAGTTATAACTACATCCTGGTAAAGGAAGCAAGCCTTGGTGAACTCTAGATGCCCCTATTTACGCTTGATGCTATTCTGAAAACAGATAGTAGCACATCTGTAAACGACTCATCAAAAAAAAAAAAACATTTATGATTGGTACAATGGGAGGTTTATGATTGATCCTTGCTTGTGGTTTATGGTTAATTCTGTAATAATAAAAATTAGATACTGGTAGAATGTACAGTATTGTGATTCCTGAAATTATAAGCTGGGAACAAGCCTGACACCATTGCCTTCTGGTTATCTAAGGAGTCAGTTTGATACCTAGAAAACCTGTCTTTCATGAACTACACTCATTCCAGTGTTGCAACATTTGGCCTTCATAAAGGCTTTTTCTAAATAGTTCTTTTGCCTACTAGTTGTCAATTATGGGTAAGCCAGGTTGGGCTGGTTGGCCAAAGAACAGGTAAGACCCTGCAGCTTCTAACTCTGGAAATATCAACAGTAATGAAGAGGTTGATTGAAAGCCCTAGAGTGTCACCAGGATTGGAAGGTCCTCATAAACAGCATTTGGCTACATCACTAAGAATTGACTAACAGTTCTAGAGAAGCTCATAGATTTAAGAACCATGAATCTCAATGTTCAGAACTAAACTATTATGGTATGCCTTTGAAACTGAAGACTTTCAAAGATGACTAAGAAATTTCTAGAATCTAGGAGACAGTGAAAGTATTGAGAAGGAAAGAATCATCAGTGAAGCTGAAATTCAAGATGAGAAGAAGCTATGAATAACTGGAGATAGCAGGTAGGAACAGAGGCTACAAAGACTACAAGTACTAGTTACTAGAAAGATTTGAAAGATACATCAATAGTTAAAGGTCTGAGGTCCCAATACCCAGAGCTCAAGTTCTGTACTTGCTGCTAGGTGTTCTCACTGTGAACCTAGAGGAATAAGCCGATCTCTTAATCACATATAACAGTAAGCCCTGGCCTTCAAATCATGGACTTTTAAGCCTCTAATACTCAAGGAGTAGACCTATAAACCTTTTGATTTGGAAACTGCACATGAGTCTTTGAAACTTAGGGCCACTAACACTAAGCTAGCTACTTGTACCTATTCATGACTTGTTCTTGAATACAATTAAAAAGAAATAGGCAGCCTTGTGTAACATATCCTGGCCCTTCCTCCACTTTGTTATGTCACCATTCACGTTTACTGTTACAGTAAAATTTTCAGCTTGTTTTCCAAAAGTTAATCTATGGCAACTGCTTGCAAATGAAACAAGCAGAGAAAATATCCACATAGAAAAATCTTCCTTAGTCCAATTTTAACCACAACATTCTGTTGGGAAGTTAGATTTTCCACTTGTATAAGTACAGTGCAGTCAGATTATGACTATACAAGTTAATTCTGACCCAGTCAAGCAGAGATGTAAGAGTTTGTCAGAGGCTTCCTTAGAAAGTTTCCTCTGTATAATTTTCTCTTATCAACAGGGGTCCATATGTGACCTATAAGTAATAGCAGTGCCATTTCCTGCACACTTTTGCGTGTCGTGTACACTGCAAATGCTTTGCATTTACTAACTTATTTACACATGTAGAAACTGAGAGGTTAAGCAGTTTGTCAAAGACCACATAGATAAGACACAGCTGAGGTTTCTCCAGGAAAACTGGCTTCCAAGTATGTATGCTTAATGATTATGCTGTGGTACCCATATTTACTTGCTCTACCTAAGTCACAATTCTAATCTACCAAGAATTATATTGCTCAAAAGAGAAAATATAGAGTTAAAGAACTTTATTCTTTCGTTAAGAAGCAAAAGTTAGTTTGTACAATCATGTACCATTGGCTTTCCCACAATGGGATTTGTCAGAACAACTGAATAAATGTGAATAATGTTTAAAGTACATTTTTCAAAATATTTTTAGCTTGCCCACTCAGATTTCTATTGCAATCATGGGAAGTAAAAGGGAAAGTACATTAACTCACCTAAATTGAGATGGATGATACAGTGAGCACATATATAGTATCTGTCACCCAAATATTTCACTCAAAACAAGAGTGAAAATTTGTTTTTAATACAGGACTCTGGGAGTTCTTCAGTCAGGAAAATGACTTAGTTGGATACCCATCAATGAATGTATTACACTAGCTTCAAATGGCAGCTGCAAGAGGAGATTTAGAGAAGAGTTTCAAGTTAGAAAAATCACTAATATATCCAGACAACATATCAACCTTGCTCTGTGTTTCCTAATCCAAATAAATGGAGCTCTTTAAAGACAATGAGGATGATACTTAAAGCATGCAAATCTATGCAATTTCATTATTTTTTTCTGTCTTGTTTTCCTAATGACCCATCTTTCAGCTGCATATTCACACTGCTGTATGAGAGTGCATTTCAGCAGCTGATTCTATAGTCATTACAGATAGTAAAGATTCAACACACTGAAGAAATATCATGATGAGAGGTCAGATGTGAGATAATTAGAAGATACTGTATATCAAAACTGGCAATGTTTTTTACAAATCATATGGAAACGGAACAAATGGACAAGTAACAAAAGACAGAGATGTTGGCAAAAAAGGGAAAACTCATAAGAAATCTGCACTATGTATGAGCCACTGAATTTATTTTATTAATGCATAATATGAATTTATTGTAGTTAATATAAACAAAACAGTTCAACACAGATTTCATTACTATCTCCATTTTGAAGAAAAATAAACTAAGATGCAAAATGATAAATGAATTTTTTTGTGGTCATATGAGAGATAAGTAGTAGGGCTGCTAACTGAACTCAAGCAATCAGGGTATAGAATACACTCTTAGTGACTCTCTTATTCTACCTCTCATGTAAATCTGGAAATATTAAAATATCACCTAACAAATGTTTGTTGAGTTCCTTCCATATGTTTGTTGCTATGATGTGTACTGGAAGCATGAGGAATAGTACACAATAAGAGTGATGTTATTTTACAGACACCTTGGAGACTCAGTGTCATTCTCTTTAACATGATGGCTTCAATATTAAGATCTGTTTCAGCGGCAATACTTCATCTTGATATCAGTCAAGATGCTATACAACATAAAGAATTTCTGTGTATGTCCTAGAATCCTTCATCCCTAGTTGAAATTCTTATGTTGGAAGAACACTTCAAGTAACTGTAACAACTGTTTATTTTCATTAATGTTTTCCCTCATGAAACACCTCAATTTAAAAATATACAAGAGCATCTAGCATAATATCATATATTTTTAGAGGTATAATAATATAGAAGATACACTTCATATCAAAAATGAATCTGTGGGCCCTGGTTCTGGTTCTCTATTACAGGCAAACTTTTGTCACAGCGTTTGATTATCATTTGAGATTCTGGAGTACTTTGAGACTTCAGTTTCCATTCCAGATCCTTCTACATGGTCTAGGAGTCAGCCTAGAATCTGGCACCAAATCCACACAGTGCTCATTTTCCTCTCTGTATACAATCCAGAACAGGTCACTTCTGTCACTCATGGTGCCTCTTTTTCCTTTTTCTCCATATCTTATCATCTTTCTTTTACACTTCTACCAAAGAACATAAGCTGCCCTAATTTACAGAGTCTGTGTTTCAATGTCCTGAAAATGTATTTATAACATTTGAACACATAAATTTACTCTTCTCTTTTCAGTCAAACTTTAATATAAACTCCGATATCTCATTCCACACACACCTCTTTTTCTGTTTCAATCATTCCTCCTTCTATATATGTCTCCAATGAAGAAACAAAGGACGATTAAAAGAATGTCCTAGAACGGAATGAAAATGAAGACATAGCATACCAAGACCTATAAGATACAATGAAGACAGTCTAAGAGGAAAGCTTATATCTTTAATTGCTGAAATTACAAAAAAAAAAAGGCAGATCACTCTCAAAGAAACAACCTAATGATGTACCATGAAGCATTGGAAAGATAATAACAAACCAAACCTCAAATCAGTAGGCAGGGAGAAATAACTAAGTTAAGAGCAAAAATTAATGAAACAAAGAATTTGTCCTTTGAAAGGTAAACAGGATATACAAATTCTTATATAAATTAACCAAAAAAAGAGAGAAAAGACTAAAGTTTATAAAATTAAAGATGAAAAGAGAGCCATCACAACAGACACCTATGAAATCCAGAATATCATAAGGACATACTTTAACAATTATATTTCACAAAACTAGAAAATCTAAAAGAAATGAATGAATTTCAAGGTGCATATTGTTAAAAAAGTTAAACCACAATTTAATAAGTTATTTAAACAAACTTGTAACAAGCAACAATATTTGAAGCAGTAATAAAAATTTTTCAACTAAAATAAGTCCATTTCCATGTGGATTCAGTGCAAAATGCTACCAGGACACCTAAGAATAACTAGTATTAATACTTCTCAAAAATATTCCATAAAAAATGAAAGAATGCTTCTAAATTCTTTGTTCAAAGCTAGTATTATCTTTTTATGCTTTTAACTGAAGTAGAATTACATCACTCTTCCCATCCCTTTCCTCCCTCCAGCACCTCCCAGCTACCCTCTCTCAGAATTCTCTCGTGCACCCTCATTCTCAAATAGCTTCTTTTTCTTTGATTATTACTGTTACTTATATGCATGCATATATGAGCCTATTTTGTTGTTTGTATGTATATAGTTTCAAGGTTAATCACTCCAAATTGGACAATCAGTAAGGGGGCTAATGCTTGGGAGTAAGCGGGCTCATCTTTGTCAGAAAAGATGCAGAAACCAGGCATAGACAGAATACATCTCAACTTAACCTATAGCCACAATCATAGTAAGTGGATAAAATCTTGAACCACTTCCATTAAGGAACAAGATGAGAGTGCTCCCTCTTCCATCTTGGAAAAAGACAAGGACACACATTCTTGCAGAGTCTATGAAGGAGTGCTGTTTACTGGCTTTCTCAGTCTGCTTTTTTATACCATCCAGGACTACCTTCCTGGGGGTGGCACAATCCCCAATAAGCTGGACCACCTATATCAATCATAAACACAAAAATGCACTACAAACTTATCCATAGGCCAATATGGTGGGTGCATTTTCTGAATTGAGGTTCCACCATCCAACATGACTCCAGTTAGTGTCATGTTGATGTAAAATTATCCACCACGAAGATCAATACACAGACACACACACACACACACACACACACACACACACACACACACATATATATATATATATAATTGGAAAGACCTATTAAAAATGCTAATGATATTTGAAAAATCTATGGGGCCTGGCAAAATCACCAGTTGTCAGCGCATCAGCTGGAACTGGAGCCTGGCAGCCTTGGAACATCCAGATCTCCCATTGCTCAGCCAGACCTACTCACCTGTGAAGCAGAACAAGGAGCCCTGGATGGTGAAGACAAAGGAGACAGTAGCAAAGGATCTAGATGAGTTCTAGTCTTGGTTCCTGAGAAAGAACCTCAGAGAAGACCAACAGGGAATATGAATGCTTCTGTGATAAATTCTCTCCAGGATCTGTCAACATTCAGGGATGTGGCTGTGGACCTCTTGCAGGAGGAATGGGAATGTCTAGACTGTGCTCAGAGGACATTGTGCACAAATGTGATATTGGAGAATTATAGCAATATAGTCTCTGTAGTCTTGGCATGAGATGATTTTAATCTTAGCCCTTTGGAGGCAAGAGGATGTGGTGAGTTCCATGTCAGCCTGGGTTACATAATGAGTACCTAGCTGACCAAGGCTATACAGTGTGACACTTTCTCAAAAACATAAATAAGAAGATAGAGGAACATTATTTATATAATCCTTCAGAGAGTACCTTTCATAGTTGCTCATCACCTATTGTTCTACCTTCTACAACGTACACAGTTTAGACAAGAATAAGATAGAGAGGCAGGTGTGGTAGAAGCCAACCAGGTGCCACTACAATGAACAAAGACGTGAGGGAGAGATGAGCAAGATAGAAAATTGAGCTGTATGTATGCTATGGAGAGAGGCAGACTGGAGACACAACAATGGTGACAGGTGTGAGAGAGGGCTGAGGTCCACAGTGGCACATCTCCTTGCCCAGTAGGGTCGACGGAGTGGTGTCAGCAGCCTGGATCTTTTCAGACACAGACTTCACTGCCATGCTCTGGGATTGCCCTGATTCTGGGCAATGTCGGAGGCCCAATATGAGGAATGGTTCACTTTCTGGACTGGTCCTCCTTGGAGCACCCTCGTCCATGATACCCTGGGAGGCCATGATGGTGAATGTGATCCATGATGATGCCCCAGACAGTGATGAAGCCACGATCCATATGGACATACCAGGTCTATGCAACTGACTGATATCAGTTGGTAATGTCCTAAGGCTTTGCTGCCTCAGGGGGGCACGTTGATGTGATTGGCTTGTGTAGCCACCTGAGGCCATATTGAGGCCCGAGGAGGTCTGTGCTGCCACCTGAGGCCATGTTGATGTCTGTGGACCAGGCTGCCTCTGAGGGCCTTGTCTGGATCCATCATCCTATGGCAGCCCAGGGCCATGTTTGTAGTCTGTCACCAGAAACCGTGTAGATGCTCATGATCTGTGCTCCCGCTGACTATGAAGAGCAAGGAGGCTAATTGTACTGTGATATCAATGACTGCAGATGCACAGTTGAGAGGGAGGGACGTGGAAGGTTTCTGTGATAACCCCTACCCCCACCCAAATCCCCACTCCCACCCCACTCCAACAAGTAACAGCCTAAACAGGAAGCCATCAGAGAGAACTTTTTAAAAATTGTGATGGGGATGCTGAGGTATAGTGCTCCACAATTGATGGCTTCTGTCAGGGGAGCAGGAAGGGAGACTCAGTTCTATTCAAGGGGCAAGCCACTGAAAACAACATAATATAATGCACAAACACAATTGATATATCTATGATGCAAACCTTACAAATATGACTCAGTGAACATCATGAAAGACGACACAGAAAGACTGTAAAAGCCATAAGAGCAGGTCATCTGCTGAGAGTCTGTGTTTTCTATATGTGACAGGGAAGATACACCAATGAAATCTCAACAATATGGTTTCCTAAACATAATGCATATGACAGTATCAGTTGAGATGACAGTATAAATAGGAGAAATTTCAAAAGGCCTTATGCCTAGATGAAGAACTACAGGCAATTAATTGTTTCTGAGAAAGGGAGTATCAGTATTTGTGAAAGAGCCCCCTAATAGGTTGTCCAATCACAAGTGGCCATCCTTAAATATAAACTTGATCAACATTAAATGGATTTAGCAGGTTTGATATAAATATTAAGTAAGGTAACTCAAGCATAGAAATACAAATGTTGCGTGTTCTCTCTCATCTGTGGCTCCCAGAACTGAAACTTTAGATTTAAGGATATAATTTGGAGCGACTATAGAATCCAGAAATGTAGAAAGATTCGATGGACATGAGGAAAGTAAGACTTAGAGATGGAGATAGTAGAAAAGTAGGAAGAAGGTGCTATGAGGGGAAAAATGGGAAAGGGAAGACTTCAACTTGGGAATGGAGAGGAAAGACAATAGAGAGACAGAGGGAAGATGAATAAAGGACATGAGGGAATGAGATGGTCGAGCTGGAGGAGAGACAGAGTGGGAGAGCAATTAAAGAAATATCTTGATAGAGGGAGACATTATGAGGTAAGGGAGAAAACTGGTGCTAGAGAAATTCCAAGGAATCCACAGGGACAACCCCAGGTTAGACTACTAGCAATAGTGGAGAGGGTGCCTGAACTGGCTTACCCCAGTAATCATATTGGTGAATACCCTAACTGTCATCATACAGCCTTCACCCAGTAACTGATGGAAGCAGAAGCAGAGATCCACAGCCAAACACCAGGTCGAGCTCCAGGAGTCCAGTCAAAGAGAGGGAAGAGGGATTCTATGAGCAAGGAGCATCAAGATCAGGATGGGGAAATCTACAGAGACAAATGAGTCAAGCTTGTAGAAACTCACTAACTTTAGACCGACAGCCGTGGAACCTGCATGGGACTGGACTAGGTCCTCTGCATATATGGGAGACAGTTGTGTAGCTTGGTCTGTTTGAGGGGCCCCTAGAAGTGGGATCAGCATCTATCCCTGGTACACAGGCTGGCTTCCTGGAGCCCCTTACCTATGGTCAGATGCCTTGCTCACCCTTGAGGCAGAGGGGAGGGGCTTGGTCCTGCCTTAAGTGAATGTACCAGGCTTTGCTGACTCACCATTGGAGGCCTTCCTTACCTTTTCAGAGGAAGGGATGGGGGGACATGGCCGTGGAGGGTGGGGGGATGCAGGGGGAGAATGAAAAGAGGGATAAGAGGGGGATCTGTGGTTGGTATGCAAAATAAATAACACATTTTTAAATAAAAAAAAACATAAATGATGTTTGAAAAATCCATAGCAAACCACATTACTTTACAAGGTTGCTTAAAACACATGCTGAATCTACCAGGCTGGGCTGACTCCCCAGGGGAGAACTTGCCTTGGAGGAGATGGGAATGGGTGGTGGATTGGGGGGGAAGGCTGGGGGTGGGAGGATGGAAGACAGGGGAATTCTTGGCTGATATGTAAATTAATTATAAAATAAAAATATTTTTTAAAAAAGAAATTTGTGTCACACTAGATTATGCCTAGTTTAGAAATATTAGGTGGACAATTTCAGAAATAATTCATAGGTTTTCAAGGATGTTTATCACAGTACATGTTTATAACTGGTGTATTTTATTATCACTATCTTATTGTGCTTAATTTGTAAATTAAACTTTATTGTAGATGCAGACACAAAAAAACATACTATACATGTATATACATATATGTTTATAGTTTAAATGGAGTTGATAATGTTCTCTTTAGATCCATAGACTATTTAACAACACCAGGGATTGTCAAGGGACATCGTCTTTACCTTTGGTTGCTAACCAGAGCTTAAAGATAAGATTGTTGCTGAAGACCACACACACTTTGGATAGAAAAATTGGAGGTATCAAAGAGGTATTTGGAATCCTCCTCCCTTAGGACTACCTCTCATAGTATTCGGAAGGTATGATGTATACTGCTGGGGGGGGGGAATTAATAGTCCTGTCCAGCTATAAAGTGTGTGGACAACATTGACAACATAGTCACAATGGTGCAATAGAGGAACTTCTATCTTGGAGGTGCCCAACAACTATCTAATTGAAGTTAAGACCCACATAACAGGAGTGAAGTCATGCCTAGTATAATAAACCTAGCCGGGAACCCATGGCTAGAGAGATCCAAGATCCTAAAGGAGAACCTACAACTACTATTTTCCTAAATGGATATACCTCTAACTGTATGTGGTGGTTTGAAGAAGAAAAGTTCCCCACAGTCTTGGGTATTTAAATACTTGGCCACGGTTGATGACACTGTAAGTGGGGGTAGGAGGTACAGCATTATTGGAGGAGGTATGTCACTGGGAGTAGGGCTTGAGAGCTCATAACCTCTCTCTGCTCCCCATTTGTTTTCTCTGCTTTGTGCTTGAGTTTGAAAACATGAGTTCTCAGCTTCCTGTTTCGGTCACAATGCCTGCCATTTTTTGCTATGCCCCACCATAACAGAAACTTGTCCCTATGAGACTGAAAGCCAAAATAAACTCTCTCTTCTATAATTTTCCTTGGTCATGTTATCACTGTTATTTATTAAATGGCACAATGTTATTCATTAAGCGACGCTGTTTACTGTGCGAGAAAAGCCACAAGATACAACAAAACTCACTATGAGAGTTTATTAAAGGAAGGGAACAGAAGGGATGTGCATAGGCCTATGGAATGATAATGCAGGAAGAAGAGGGAGGAATAAGTGGAACCCACTTTTATAGGTCCCCCACCCCCGTACTGAACATGAGCATATGGGCTTATGTAGCTATGCCACACATGCTCACAGATTACATGATCATGAAGCACACGGATTATGTAGGACAAAAGGCCCTGAGATGACTAAGCATCTTGCCAGCACATTCATAGTCATGTAGCTGGGGGAGTGGCTAGGAATTCTAACAATCACAGCAATAGAAGAGTAATTAATACATTCTATTATAATATTTACCCAAATACTCATAAATAAGCGCACCTCTTACCTCTCATCAAAGAATCTTCTTTTTACAGAAGATGGCTACCACAGAGATCTCCAACTTGTCATATTGCAGAGGATAAGTGGCCATGGGGTAGTGTCAAATGTCTACAATACAACCCCTATAGCTAAGGCCCAGGAAACATTTCTTCCATCCATGTTGGCATGTTGATTCATGTGTCCATTATGTGGGTCTTGTCTAATTAACCATACTGTTGAGAGTCTAGGGGTGCAGCATCACTATCATGTCAAGAAGACACTATCTTGTAGCAGGCAGATGTCCTGATCCTCTGGCTTTTACCATCTTACCATCCTCTCTTGTGTAATGTTTTCTTTGCCAGGCAAACACAAAATCAGAACTTGAACCTACTTCTGCTTGAAATAAGAGTTTAATAACTTCTCTGATCAGACATGAAGAAAAGCTAAGGGAAATGTAGACTAATTATAGGGGATTTCTTTTTCTTAACTGAAAGTTTGAATAGAGCAGAAGTCAGCAAGCTGATTAGGTAAACATAGCTAGAAAAGAAGGCTGATGAGCCCAAAATTATATGTCATCACAGCTTAAGTATTTAAAAATTGCATATTCTTAAACTTCTGGCAATATTCTAAGGAATTCTCCCCAACCTGTACTCCTTTGGTGCCCATTAATAGTGCCTAAGGTTGATTGCTTGATAGTAAGGTTGACTATACTGAGTCAGGGATGCCCTTTTTAATTGAGAGTGAATATTTGAGTGATGGGATGGGGAAAAGGTGTTATCTTGAATCTTTGAAAAATCTACCTTACATGCAGCAAATATAATTAACAACAGAAAATTGTGAATTAAACCTGAATGTTTACATTTCCCAAAATCTATGCATTGAAACCCTAGTACCTATGTTGACAGTGCTCTCAAAGTGTGGTCTTTTAGAAGTGATTATGATGGAGGAGTCCCTCAAAAATGAGATCAGTGCCTTTAGAAGAGACCTCAGAGTCCTCCTTAATCTTCTATTATTTTGCTATGACAGTACAGAGTTCATAGCAAAGACTGCAGTCTGGGAAGCAGAACCTTGCTAGTCACCAAATCTGCCAATGCTTTAGTCATGAACTTCCTGACTTCCAGAAAAAAAAATGAGACAAGACATTTATGCTGTTTATATGCTACTTGGTTTGTGGTACTGTTACATAAGCCCAAGTAGACTGGCACTGATTATCTTATTAATAAGTCATATAATTTTAGCAGTGCATTCCCTTGATTTTGTTTGGATTAAAATAGTTTGGCATCAATTTTGGACAATAATATATAGAACATTTTTATAGTTGTTTTAATTCAGATATTTTTACTCTCAGTGATTATTTTTGTTGTGTTGTTGGTGACGTTTTACTTTCTTCCCCAGAGTCCCTGAAGATAGAAAAGAAAGGTGATAAATAATTAAAATTCATATTATTCCTCAAGGTACAAACAAGTGAAACCAACTGAGTCGAGTTAAAGACTTTTTTGTAGAGCTTCAAAAACAAATGAACAAAGGTAAAGTGAGAGATAATAATCCAGAGAGTCACATACAAATGGTAGAAATCTGTACTGATCACAGTATCAGCACAAGCCCAAATTATACAGCTGGTAAAAAAGAAAAGAAATATTAGTTATATCTCCTTCAAAATAATTGCTGCATACCTACCAACCATCAGCAAGTACTGTGTCCTAGGTATAAGCAACAAGAACGTGAATTATAAGTAAATAATTTAAAAAATGGTAATGACATTGACTTTACCCATTTTACTTCTGTTTATGAACATGAGCTGGTGGCTTTAAAGTTATCTGTGATGGTTTCGATTAAGTGTCAAGCTGGCAGAACCTTGATTCAACAAAGACAGGTCTAGGTTTCTGAGCATCTCTGTGAAGGAGTACCTAGATTAGGTTAATTGAGCTGTGGTGATGTAATATTTTGAAAACAACTCTTACATTCTAAGAGACTGAAACTTTTGCTAGACCTCACAGTGAAAATTAATAAAACGTCTTGAGGTCACTTAACGTTGTTAGCCTACTGTGTACTCTATTTTCTTAATTGGCCTTTAGGATAACAATGTAGAATAACAATCAACTGCACTTGCCTAGGATTTCCCATGTAATCATCTTTTACAGCCTAAGATAATGCATAGCTACAATCTGTAGTTATGTACTCTTCCATGCCCCTGGCCCAGGGGAATGCATACGCTTCATTTGCTGAAAGCAGCAAATACGAAGTGGAAAGCAGCTTCTTAAAATCTACCATAAAGGCTGAAAGCATCCATTTATGTTTTTTGGTTGATAAACAATGATGTTTGTTGTCTGGATCAGTTAAAGGCAGTGACTTAATCCCTTATAAAACTCAAATAAAGACTTCTGTATTGTCCATTCCTCCCCCCTGATGATGCTTTCTATGCTCTTCAGTAAACACAGCACGAATCCCTTTGTCAGAGAGAGGAAGACACACACAGAAGGTAGACACAGGAAGCATGAAGTAGGGGATTTAAATTTAAACTTATTCTTGGTGAAATTACTCCAGTGCTTTTCTTTCTTTCCTTAATGCTACACTAATGCATTATTGGTAACTCAAAGTTAATCGCCAATGCATTACAATCCATAGGAAGAAGTATCTTAAATGCCTTAAATGTGGGTGACTTTATTCCACAGACTCAGGCCTGCACTGCATAGAAAGGAGAAAATGAACTAAGCACCAGTATTCATCTCTCTCAGCTTCCTGGCTGTGATTTCAATGTAATCAGTTACCTCTTGCTCCTACCACTATGTCATCCCTGCCATGATAGACTCAAACTGTGAGAAAAAAAAACCTAAAGCTGCTTTTGTAATGCGTTTTTGCAATAATGAGACAAGTAACTAATGTAACATCAGAGAAATAATTTCTCTCTCTTGCTTGAGAGGATTATCCTATCAACCTCTTTCCCATCTCCAGCCCTAGGTGAACTTTTTATATCCATATCTTTGTGAACTAAATCTCAAAATCAGTCAATGGGAACAGCATCATTTGAACATTATGACCAGAGCATTCAGTAAGAAATATACTTGTTATTATTAGCCTGTGCATGAAGGTATAACAAAGACAGATGAAAAATAGATGATAGATAGATAGATAGATAGATAGATAGATAGATAGATAGATAGATAGATAGACAGATAGAATTTGTGCATAGCTTAAGTCCAGGTTTTATGATGTGATAATATTTTCTACTCTATTTCACTGAAAAAGAGAAAATGAGATCAATCTTTTACTAATAAACTAATTTCACAACTATGGCCCTACAATTTGACAAATATTTCAAAATAGCATAATATACCATTCTACAGAATCCACAATGATAAGAAGTATCATCCTAGATGTAACAATTAGCAATGAGAATTCTCAAAGTACCAAACTGTAGGACTATACTGGCACACCCTGCCAGTCAACTGTTTTCCTCTCTATATGATCCAAGCAGCTTTTTTCTCTATACTTCAATATCCCTTTGAAAAGCTGGTATTTTGATTTTGCTTTATTTTGCTCTGTTCTTTTTTTTTTTTTTCAGCCTACCTACAGTAGTCAGCTTGTACTCTGACACCATTCTGGACTGCAGTGACATGGTAAGTTTTTGAGGCAGAAAATGAAAATCTTAATTTGCTTGTCTTTGAGGGGAAACGTCTTTGAAATTTATTCAGAGCAAGAGCTAGGCAATGGGGAAAGAATATATACTGTAATCCTCAAAGGAATAGAACATGAATTGAATTAATGTTTCTTCAGGACATAGGATTCTCTTCTTATGAATAAAATCTTTTGAGATCAGGTAAGAAGTTGTAAGCATTTTTCTCTTTTATTACTTTTTATGATACGTTGCTTTGAATATTTGTTTTATACTGGCAGTGACTGGTGAGCAACAAAGCACTACCGCCTTGTTTGGTAGATTCTATTCAGCAGATGGCTTCTTTAGTATGGACAATTGATGATACCAGATCACATTTGTTACTCCATTTGGTCCAATCATTTAATAATTTCCCTTGACCATCTTACAGGTTCACATATCCATTCGTGCATTTATTGTCCATATGTATGGCTCCTGATTAAAAGAAAGCTGGAAAGTATCATCCATTTTCGGTGAGTACTTTTATGAAGCCATGAAAACAGTTGGCTACATAATGCCAAATAGTAGGTCAAAATTCAAAATGAATCAAAGAAAGAGGTCGATTAAACATATGTAGGTTTTGAGGAAACTTGGACGTAAATTGACAAACCGCTTTGATTTGCTTGATTTGAACAAACAAAGGTTGTACTGCTTGTTACTCTGGTGAAATTTTATCAGGCAACCTAAGTGAACTAGTTTATGCAGATCCTTCCTGTCATGCACAGTTTAAACTGATTCTGCCTGGGCCTGATTTTCTTGTCTGAAGAATGTTTTAGTTAGTAAGAATTGAGAGAAAGAATGGTTTCTATTAAGATGACTTCCTGGCCTACATTCCTCTCTTGTTGCACTATACTAGCTTAGCTCTTTAACCAAATCAATTAGTTACTTACAGAAACTGATCTGTCAATTCAATCTAAGTTGAAATAAATATGACAGGAAATTCTGAAAATAATTTATTAAATTCTAACAGTTATACTTCTAACCATTTATTGAAGAAAGAAAAAGAATGAATTCTATGTTTTAGAGTTTACCGGAGAAACAGAACCAATATGAACAAGACAAACGGACAGAGCAATAGAGCGGCAGACACAGTATCAAGATTTTTAATCATCAAGCTGAAGACCCTTGAGAGAACATAGTTCCTGAAGGAGTTTGGAGGTCTGAAATTCAGGAAGAATCGAAGGTCTAAGTTCCAGTAGTCTCTGGTCTCAAGAGGAACCAATGTTTCCATCTGAGTCCAAAGGCCAGAAATGACCATAGCACAGAGGAAAGAGGTGTTATCTCTTAACCAGGCTTTTTATTAACTCAGGTCTCCAACACTTTAGAGAGAGCATTCTGACTTATACAATATACCCATTCAAATATTAATTTCATCTAGAAACCCTCTCACGGATATACTCAAATTAATGCTTAACCAAATGTCTGGGCACTCCATGAACCAAACAAGTGGACACCTAAAATGAAATATCACACACTCCTGGTTGTTTTTCTTCTTTTAGGGGAACCATGTCCTATTATATACTTAATGACATTACACACATAAGATGACCTGGCTTCACTTATAGCCTCAGTCTATAACAAGCTAAATGTTGTGCTATAATAATGGGGTATGAAGATATTCTTCATCTCTACTTACCAGAATTCTTGAAATCCCAACATGAGAGTTCTGTTGGGATAAAGCAATGTGGGTGACACTCACTAAAATGCAAATGGCTGTGGAAGGCAAACACACTCCTGACATAGATTCATTTTAGGAGTTTCTTGGTGATTTAAAGAAATCCCTTCATAAATGGAAAAACTTTGGGGGAAATCTAGGTAATACCATGATCACGGGCATGTGGGGGTTAATTTTAGAGGTGGCTAAGCAAAGTCAGAAACAAAGAAGAGATATGTGAATTATAGAAATTGAAAACAAAGAAATAAATGGCAAAGAATTAAGGGGCTATACTACTTGAATTTTTTTCTGAACTAATTCTGATAATATGATGACATAGATCAAAAACTGATGAAAAGTGAGTTAATGGCACCTTCTATGGCTCATTTCTATTGCTTGGTGAGTAATAAAGACGAAAAACACTAGTTTTCAATCCAGAAACTACAATGGTATCAATCTGGCCACTCATATGCAAATCAACTTCTTTTCTTAAACGTTGTCTTTGTCTTCCAGCCACTGTCACCTCATCCATCTTCTCCTCAGCACTACAGTTCCTCTTAAGGCTCCACTATGTTTGAGGATTTTGCACATAAATCTGCCTTTTTTTTATGAAAAACAGAAAAATCCTCCTGGTTAAAACAAAGTAAAGTGTTCATTTGAGATGGGAGGTGTACTCTGTGAAATGGTCCAAAACCGTGAAGCATTAATGAAGCAGGAGATTGTTCCAATGGATATATTTAGTGTTTGCTTAATTAATCATTATCCAAACACTAGCACTACATAAGACCCAGCATGGCCTACCTAGAAGATCTACCACAAGTGTAAATAAATTGTTCTTTCTACTTCTTTACTGGCCAATGTAGAATGTTTTTCAAGTGGTCAAATGATATTAATTATCTACAACAAAAGGAAGTGTGCTCCCTAAATGGACCAAGGCATAGAATTCAGCCTAATATATTACTCAGAATAGATTCCCAGTGAGCACTAATAGTCATTATAACTGCTGCAGCAGAGACTATCTAGGTAAACACAGCAATTAGTTTGTGCTCAGTGGGAGGAAGCCCTGTGTGCAGAATGAGAAGTATTTGTGTCTTTTTCTTTCAAAAACAATTTAGAATAATAACAAAATGGGACAGAAAGTGAGAAAACAGTAGACCTATTGAGCTATTCAAGGAATCTACTTCAAACCATCTTGGACACCATAGAGTATGGGAAATAACATTGAGGTAGCAATTATAGGTAGCTACTGAATCAGTAAGAAGCCGAAATTAATATGAAGGTTTAAGATTATACATTAATAAAATTGGGGATTCTCCCTGGTTTGAGTAAAGGCTTATTCCAGCAAATACATTTTCAGGTTTATCTTTTTCAAATTTTGGTCTATCCTCTGGTAAGACAAATCAAACAAGGAGACTTTCCTTATAATTTCTCTAAATCATTCTATTTTTATTGAGCTCCTACTGATTACTAGTTATGATGTTCTTAGAAGATAATGACCAATAAGAAGAAGATTTGGCCTTTACAAAGAAACAGGAAACATCTAAATATATTCATAAATATAGATAAATGAATGACCAAATCAACTACCCCACCTAAGTTTTTCTTAACAACTGAACCTAATTTCTCTCTCCTTCCTGTTAACTTCTATGCTAAGGACTGTGTCACATACTTTGTGATTAATAATGCACTACTTTATAGCATCATTGTCAATAGAAAAAGATACATTCATTGAAAATTAAGTGCAGAAAATTCTACAAGACACAGCTGGTATTTTTAGTGTCGTGTAGAAGAAGACAATATGCTAGGAGATCTCAGCCGTTGCTTCAGGAAAGCAGACTGAAGGCATACAGAAACTGTTTTGGGCTTGTAAAGTTAGCTGTCTGATTAACTAGTGGAAACCTACTAGAATTAATGAGATGGTATTATTATAAATGTTCAAAAAATGTTGGCAACCTCTTTACTGATACGGCCTAGGAATCATCTAACACTGGGTTGAATGCTTTTTAAGCTTTTAGAATTTTTTTTCCATAATGCATATAATATATACTACAGAAAATACAAAACATATACATATGGATATATCTACCTATTGCACCAGAAACTTTTCTCATTACTTAGTAGCCCAGATTACCTACTTTCAATAACACAGTCCTGGGTCTGCAACGAGAGCACTATAATTGTTTCCTCACTTTAGTTCTCCTAGTAGATGAAGGCCATTGGTAACTGAGCCACCACCCTCTTGGACAGTGGTTCTCAACCTCAGGAATGTGACCCATTTGGAGAGCAAATGATCCTTTGACAGAGGTTGCCTAAGATCATAGGAAAACACAGGTGTTTACATTAGAATTCATAACAGTACCAAAATTACAGTTATGGAACAGCATCAAAAATAATTGTATGTTTGGGAGTCACCAAAACATAAGGAACTGTATTAAAGGGTCACAGCATTAGGAAGGTTGAGAACCACTGTTCTAGGACTCCCTACTACCAGTAGGCAAGATATGACTTGACAATTCAGTGCTGAAGGCATGTTAGATTCCCTTTTTACCATTATTTGAGGGTTCAAGACAATAGCCCATGGTCTGTGTTTTCAGAAACTCATTTCCATGTTGATACAAGTTGTCAGCTCTCCAATTATCCCTATCCTACCTACTAACTATAACCTTGACTATGTCAATAAGAGACCTTAGAATTCTTTTTTATAACCAACTATTTTCTCTCCATCCTGCAGTTAATCTTTCCTACACCACCTCTTTATTTCACTAGAATAAAAAATTAACCAGTAATACTTGGTACTCAGTTTGCTATTAACCCACTGTGCCATCAGTCTACAGGGGTACTAGGTAAGGTCCTTCTGCAGGCTGAACAAGCAGGGATGTGCCTACATATCAAGCTGACTGATTAAATGCTTATTAATTAGCATCTTAAGGTTAACATCAGAGAAAAGCTATAGCCTATGAGCAAAGCTTGTGATTCATGATTTCTTCCTTTTAGCTTTATTGCTATTACCTCACAGGAGACCACTGTAGTAAGACAGTTAAGCACTGAAATGCCATTTGAGTAAGTAGATTGAAGAGTCGGTTATGAAGAGAGACCTAGAGCATGCTTGAGGAACATTCTAATTAACAGAATGAAAACTTAAAGCCAAACACAACAGGAGCAGCACAATTAAGTGCAGCCATATTCCTTCCCTTCTACTTCAGAGTACCAGCTACAATGGCCCTCTTTCCTTCTTATTTATTGACCTGTAGTAAAATCTTGTTGGATGGACCTAATGGTGATTATCTGACTTCAAAGATTATACTGTGTCTGGGTGTACAGATGGTAATCATCTTTCTTTGTCTATGACCCTGAAGCCACACCTATGTTCTGAGAACTACCAGACTATTAGTGTCTGTTCTGCCTTGAAATCTCAATAGCAATAGTGTGCCTTCAAATACTTAATCGGTCCTTGAAATGATCCTCACACAATGTGCTTTATCGAGCCTCATATTTTATTAGCACTGATACTGTCTGGGAGTTCAGTCCTTTAGTTGAATGAGCCAAGGAGTGTTTTTTCTGTTTCCTATTTTGAAAATGACTTAAAAATTTAATTGAAATTTGGTAGCTTGAGGTTTTTGTTAAGGGATTATTGTTTCAAAGGCTATGCTAATATGCACAAATTAGGCTAACTAAAATCAAAGTACTAGCAGTACTTGAATTCAAGTAACTGAATGTTTTGAATAGAAAGTAGTAGAGATAGTTTTCATACATGCCAAAAATATATTTTAACTGAATTATTGATCTAATGGAACATTTGATTAGATACTATAAAGGCACAATCAATGCCCATATCATGTTTTTCTTTCAAAGAGCAAAATCACAGAAAAGAATATATTATGGTAATGGTAATATAGCCTCTATCAAAATACTGAGCATATTAGAGGCATTTGTAACTAATTGTTGTCTGACTAACATGTCAAAATACCTCTTAAAAATTGTAGCCAAACTTCACATATCCTCTAGCTCCTGCTCTAGGATCTCTGGTGGGGAAGCTTAGTCATATTTACATGGAATCAAAGTAAACTTGTCTTTGGTTTACTGTTGTTTCTAGAAACATTTCATTACCTCTACCTGAGTTTGGCCACTTAGTATTTCATATGTCAGCACTTTCTGGTTAGGTAATCTATTAAACTTCATGAAGAATCAAATAAAATTATCAATTTTTTTCTGGAAGAAAACCACCATGGAATGTAATACCAGCATTTCATTTCAGGAGAGACATAATTTACCAGGTCTTTAATAATGTAACTCTTGCAGAATGAAGAAAGGTCAGACTTCTATCTCTAAATCACCTTTATGATAATGACAGTTTTTGTTCTTCTCCACTGTTGTGAAATCAATCCTAGCCATACAGAGGTCAACGTTTTTGTTATTTAGTACTTGGGTATGATTTAGATGCCCAGTTCCCTCGTCCTATCTAATGCCTTCCACAATATATTTCTGAAAACCCCAGGCAATAAATTTTGAAATCAAATGCATTTCGAGTGTATTTCCTCAGTTTCTCCCCCACTGCATGCCATGTGAAGAAGGGATATAAAACCACCACCAGGGTTGGGGATTTAGCTCAGTGGTAGAGCGCTTGCCTAGCAAGCGCAAGGCCCTGGGTTCAGTCCTGAGCTCCAGAAAAATGGAAAAAAAAACACCACCCTGACTTCTATACTCAGAAAAAGCATTAAATAAACTGAAAATGGGAGTCATGGGTATGTGAATTATTGGGAAACTTCTAGAAACTATGATGCCATTCAATAGCAGTAACTTACATTTAAATAAGCTGCTCACTTTGGGATAAATAAACAATTCTACATTAGGATGTCACATAACTATACTATTTACTACATGGGAAAACTCTAACTTCATCACATTTATCATATCTCAAGACTAACTTAAATGAAGATTTCATATATCAGTGGTTCTCCATTATGCTAAAATAATGGATTGTTTTCTTTTGACAATGGAGCCAATTGGGAAAGTAGCATTAAAGTGACTGGAAGGGAAACTATAATTCATATAGTAGGTGGCTTAGAGTCTGTTCTACTATTTCCAATAGACTATGTGCTTGTTGAAGGTGCAACCACATCTAAAAAACAAGTTTCATAGACAACGTTTGATAGTGTACTCACTAGCAAGACAATAGCAGCATGTCCCTATTGTACACATACTCAGGAATCATGAAAGTTAACTTACATGTTTCATTTCCATACCTGATCTTCATTCTTCATACTTGAGTGACCTTCACATTTATTTAAGGAACTATTGTCTTCTATTTTGTTTTCATAATCTCATTTCTTTTGTCTTGCTATGTAACATAATTACATTTTTAAAATTTCTTAAATTGAGATTATAATTACATAATTCTCCTTCTTTCCTTTTCCTGCTCCAATACCTCCCATGTATTCCTTGCACTCTTTCAAATTCCTGGCCTCTTCTTAATTGTTGTTACACACACACACACCTACACATAAATACAACCTGCTCAGGCTGTATAATGTTACTAGTATGTCCATGTTTTCAGAATTGACCATTTGATATTGGAAAACCCGTTCGTGAGCCCTTGCCTGGGGAAGAATATCTCCTGCCCTCAGCATTCCTTAGTTGCTTGTACTTCTTTGTCTATTGCAGGGGCCTTGTGATATTTCCCCTTCCATATTAGCATGTCTATAATCTTATTTTTTGATTACTATTTTAAGTTCCAGGATCTGCCCAACTTCTACTGTGGTATGTATTAGAATGATTTAGCTAATATTTAAGAACTTATTAGATCTCTCACCTAATTATTTTACCAGCTAATGATCTTCCATAATGTTACCTGTTCCTCTCTTTGATAATGCATAACATTCTACCAAAATTTTTCCCTCAGTTAATAACTTTTGGACATTTTATAGTTTTTACTTTTCTCTCCATGTAAATGAGGGAAGGCAGAGGCCCTCAATACCCATAGAGAGTAGAATGGCAAACTCATCCTGCATCCCCAATTCTTGGTTCTAGCTATGACTACTAATAAGTATGTTCAGAGGACACATTGTTCAAACATTTGGGATATTTTCCTCAAAACTTTGGGTCTGGGTTATAAAATCACTGCTACTTTGAATTTTTGCCTCCTCACAAAGGCCAATGATAGTTTTAAGCTCCATATTTTCCTGTGGGGTTATTTAAATGATCACAATGTTCCAAATGGTTGCTTATTCCTCCTACTTGGAATACATTGATAACTAAACTTCTAACATAAATGTTCATGCTTTTTCAGGTAAATACTCATTTTTTTCTAAATGAAGAAGAGGTAGAAGTGGGTGTCTCTGAATCATGTCCCCTTAAGCTTCCCACTTACTTTCCTTTACCCATAGTGGTCTTATAAGAGGTCAGTACAATCCGTACATCTTCTACTGGATACTATGAAATAAAGGAACATAGGTTCTCACATTAGTTCTGAATGATGTTTAAACAGCATTTGCATTTTAGAAGACTCACTGAAAGAATAAATTCAGTTACAATAAGCAATTGAGTATAATCAAAAGTTCAAGTGTGCTTTAGAGACATATAAGTTTGTATGACAGCACACCTAAAACTGTATATTACCATTAAAAGGAGACAAAAACATCAATAAGAACAACTGCATCTTACTGAGGAAACATTGTAACACTGGGAACCATAACAGGTACTTTATCTTGCATATATCCTTTAATGTCCACAGCATCCACACAAGGCAACTATGAATATTCCAAATTACAGATGATAAAATCCAAGTCAAGGAAGTTAAATGGGACATATATGAGACAAACTAGCACATATTTCACTAAACATAAAGCTTATTTTCACCATCTAGTGCAACATTGAAACCTTTCAACATAATGTCTAAGAAATATTTCCTTGAACTTCTGTGTTTATCAGCAGTAGAAACAATGCAGCAGTATGGCAAGGAAATGTGAAAGTAGAATGTGAGCCAAGAAGCAGTGGGCAAGAACTTCAACAAGCTGGTTGTTTCAAAGCAAAGGAATGCAGTGTGTGGCACATCTTTTCAGCGCTGAAAAACCCAAACGCTCCCTAATCAGCAGTAGTGAGGATATTTTGGGTTTTACTTTTGAGATGAATGTGAAAACTATGGGTCTAGTATCTCAACACAGCTGTTTCAAATCCCCTGAGGAAGGACATTGAGAGAGAAGGTGGGCATAGTGGAGATTTTGCCAGATGGTTCCTCTCCACATTAAACTTTTCTCAGCATATTTCATTTGTTTAACCCTATCCTGTCTGGTAACTCACAAGAGAGTTTTATTCTGAAGTTTTATTCTGAAGACTATTTTTTCCTTTACATTTATTGGATTTGGCACTTAAACTGCTGTATGCTCAGGTTTCATTTTCAAACAATGTTTATTTTCTTCTAGCTGATGGAAGTGCTTTCCCAGAGAAGGAGGTTTGTTCCTGCAGTCTGCCCCTTATTTACTCATGGAAGTTCTCAACCTGATGCAAGAGTCTCTCTCTTTCTGTTAGTCTCACTCATCTCTTCCATCTCTGTGTACTCAGCATTCCCTACTTGGTTCTATATGCTCTTTAGTTCTGAGTCTTGTGCTTTCTAACCCATAATGACCTTTCCTTTTCTCTTTCCCAGAACATCTGTCCTCTCTATTTGCTTTGTCTTGAAGTCTTAAAGTTATCACCTACCCTGAACTCCTACTTTCCAGAAAGTATTGGTTTCATTTTTCTATGTGAGGATGATTCCTAGCTAAAGCCCATACTTCCCTCAAGTTTCTATTTTAGAATATTGACAGTATTCCTTCTTCCAGCTTCATCCTTAACCTTAAGTTTTTGAACCCCATCATAAAGGCTGTGGACTCTTGTATTAATTCTATATTCTTGGGTTTTGCAAACTACCGAAGGTCTTAGTGGTTCTACTGTATTACTTCTAAAGACCTTATTTTGTAAAAAGAAGGTTTAGGGGTAATGAATAAGGAAGCCCCACTTAGGAGAGCTTCAATAAGAGCAACTCCATTTGATTTGTTAATTATAATGAACTTCACAGAAATTTTTTCTTAAAATGCTCTGGAAAAGATTTACAATATATTGATCTTACCTTTACCACTAACATAGGTTAAGGAAGTCTACCTCTAACTTATTATTCAATAATCCATAGTACTAGTATCAACAGATAACAAGCTACATATTTTACATGTCATCTTATTTATTTTATTTTTGTCTTCTTTTTAATTTAAAAAAAAATATTTATTTTGTATACCAACCACAGATCCCCCTCTCATCCCTCCTCCTGCTCCCTGTATCTTCTTCCCCAACCCACTCCCCATCCCCTCCTCCAAAAGAGTAAGTCCTCCCATGGGGGAACAGCAAAGCCTGGTACATTTAGTTGAGGCCGGATCAAGCCCCTTCCCCCTGCATGAAGGGTGAGCAAGGTGTCCAAACATAGATATACATATTATTCTGTGAAGAAATATAAGGCATCAGACAAAAAGATCATTTGATATCCATGCTGTCAGCAGTTAATATTGTTGAATTTGAGGTTTGATTCAAGGGAAAATGAGAATAACTTTAAGAAGGTTAATAAATCCTCTATCATTTGACAGGTGATAAAATAATACAAATGTGATAAAGGCCTTAGGGACTTACTTCCAAGGCCAGATGAAATATTACAGAAAAGAACTTTAAATAGTGATAGTAACCTAGCTATACCATAATCTAAATGTTCTCCTACAAGAACTTCCTAAAGTGTAGGGGAAAATAAAGTGGCAGAATGGATGCTAAGAAAGTCACCGTGGCTACATATGGGTTTTTGTTTTTCAGAATAAAGTAAAGTGAGGTTAAATAGATTCAGGGCTTCAGAGAATATAATACCTGTAGCCTTTGGCCCTTAAAGTCTAAAGTGACTTAATCTCACTTTTCAAATATGTCTGATGCTTCCTTTGAATATTCAATAGACTTTTGACCTCAGTGACTGAGGTGCATGCCACCATAAGAGTTCCACTTAATAAATACACAGGGTGATATTGTTCCAGGGTTAGTGCTGTCTGATTTGATTACAGGAGAAATCATCAGAAAGTTAGAAATTCATCTAGCTGCAAAGAGCAAAACTTCTTTTAATATAGATTATAGATTTAGAAAATGCTTGATCTAACTTCTCATTTGGATGCAACTATATATATATATATATATATATATATATATATATATAAAACACCTAAATATTTCATCTAAATATTTCTAGATTTACTTATTTACTTATACCTTCTCAAGCTTTTTCTCAGAGTTTCTACTCATCACAGGTGTTGAGACCATAATTATTGATTATGGCTTGAATGGAGATTAACTACAAACTGGACTAGCAATTGAACTCTGCTTTTGATTACTATATGACATCCAGCAAGACACTTAAGCACCTTGAACTTCATTTACATTGAGAGCCAGAAGTCCTAGAGAAATGTACATGTCAGCCCAGAATACTTTACCCAGTAAAATTATCAGCCATAGTTTAAGAAGAAAGACTATCATTCCATGATACAAACAGGCTAAAAGAATTCATGTCCACCAGCCCTATGGAGAATACTGGAAGCAATACTTCAGAATGAAGAAATAAGCATAGCTAATAGACTCTAGAAAGAAAATAAATTACTGTAATTATTAAAATAAAGTACAATTAAGAACACAAACAGCAAAAAAGCAAAATAACTGCTATCAACACAAATTTTTAAAGAATATATTTAAATATTAATAACACCAACTCATTAATCAAAAGACATAGGATAGCTAAATGGGATTAAGAAACAAAATTGACCTTTATGTTGTCTATAAGAGACTCATCTTAACTTTAAAGATCAGCACTTCCTTAAAGGAAAAAGAAGGAAAACATTCAAAGAAAATGGGGCCAAGAAGTAAACAGGCATTGCTATCCTAATATCTGACAAAATAGACTTTAAACTAAAAGTATACAGAAGACATCAAAAAAGTTATTTAAGGAAGTTAATGAAGACTTGAAAAAAATTAAATACAAATGGACCAAAGGCCTCAAGGTAAACCCTGAAATGCTTGAACTGTTAGAAGAAAGTGTAGGCAGTAGCTGACATGATATGGGTGTAGAAAAAGATAATCTGAAGAGTATACCATTTGCCCAGGAATTAAGGCCAGTAATTTACAAGTGGGATCTCATAAAAACTAAAAACTTCTGCATAGTTAAGGAAACAATCAAGTGAGTGAAGAGTGGAAAAAAACCTTTGGCAGATATACATCTGACAGAGGATTAACATCCAAAATATATAAATAACTCAACAAAGAGTCAAGAAAACAAATAATCCAAGTTAAAAACAGGGTTATGGATCTTAGCACAGTTCTAAAAGGAGAAATAAAAACGGCAAATAAATATCTCAGAAATGTTCGTCATCATTAGTAATTATGGAAATGAAAATTAAACCTATTTTGAGATTTCCTCTAACCCAGTCAGAATGACTAAGATCGCAAAACAACTGACAACAAATGCTGGCAAGGTTGTGCGGAACTGGAAACCTTCAGACACTGTTAGTGGATTGCAAACTGGTCCAGCCACTAAAGAAGCAGTGTGTAGAATTCTCAAAAATATAAAAATAAATCTAACGTGTGACCTAGATATACCACTCTTTGGCATATGCCCAAAAGATTCAACATCTTATTCCACAGACTCTTGCTCAGCAATGCTCATTGTTTCTCTATTCACAATAGCATGGAAATGGAAAAAAACTAGATTTCCTATAGCTGCAAATTTGTTAATGAAAACATGGTACATATACACAATAGAATATTACTCCACTGTAAAGAAACAATGAAATCATGAAAATTGCAGGTAAATGGACGGAATTAGAAAATATTATAAGTGAGATTACCCAGACTCAGAAAGATAAATTCTTACTCTCTCTCATCTATGGTTCTTAGCTCCAAATCACCACATAGAGAGCGCCATATTACTAGACCAGTATAATTTTTAACCACATTCTAAATACTTATCCTTATATCAACAGTGTAGATCTAAACTCCTCATCAAAGAAGCTTCTTTTTTGCATCAGAATGAGACCATTACAAAAAGCCACAACTAGTCAGCATGCAGACAACTGACTGTGGGACTCCTGAAAGTAAGGCTTAGGGAATATTATGGAAGATGAACCAGAAAGATTATAAGACCAGAAGGCCAGGGAGTTAACTATAAGATTATGCCTTCTAGTTATGACAAGGAAGCTGCATCCAACAACATGGCTGCCTAAACAAGAGCTAAATAATTCTAATGTCAGTTGATATCCAGTGTAGATGGGGGTGGGTGGGTCTCATGTGGCCCTATCCCTAGATGTAAAGCTCTAAACAATTACCAACTGCTGAGAGAGGAAGAACTAACCTTTCCCAGAGATGAGAGGTTATATAGTACCAAATGACAGCTCTAGAAACATTTATATGCAGGCCACACTGAACTGGCTCACCAGGTTATATTTATATGTTGTGATTATATATTCTAATAATGTGTTTTATTTTTTGAGAATGTGACATAATTACATCACTTCTCCTCTCCTACCCTTCCCTTTGTTCTTTCAAATTTGGGGCCTCTTTTTCCTTTAATTTTAATTTTAAAAATATTGTGACTTTCTAGAAACAAAATAAAGTGCTTTAAGGGAAAGGGAAATAGGATAGATAATGGAATATTTTCTCTGAGTTTGTCATATGCAAATGGACTAGACATTATTTTGGTATTTACTGCTTGTATATATGTATATAGTTATTACACTTATTGTATATAGTTTTTCTTATATTAGTTATAACTTTTCTCTTTTTTCTTTTAATTAGAATAGAAGGGGGAAATATGGTGATATTTTATTTGTGCTGAAATGTGATTTTATTTGTATGTTAATAAATAAAGTTTCCTGGAGATCAGAGCTAAAAGTGAGCCATTTAGCAGAAGTCTGGTGGTTGTGGCACACACCCTTAATCTGATCACATGTCAGGCAGAGTCTTTGTGTGGTCAAGGACACAGCCAAGCAGTGACATGAACTTTTAATTCCAGTACCAACCATACAGACCTGGAGGTCTGTATAGACAGAGGAAATCATGTTGTTGGGTTTAGAGCCAATGAGAAGGCAGACCAAAAAGGTAATGAAAAGGCAGGTCACACGAGAAGGTCTCTCTCTCTCTGCAGAAGCAACAGCAGCGAGTGGTAAGCTAAAGGCTATTTGCTTGTGCTCTGATCTCTTGGGCTTTTAGCTCTGAAAAAAAAAGTGGAGAGGGGGGGCAGGGAGGAGAGGGACTGCTGTGGATATTGCTCTGTATAAATAAAATGTTGATTGGCCAGTAGCCAGACAGGAAGTATAGGCGGGACAAGCAGAGAAGAGAATTCTGGGAACAGGAAGGTTGAGTCAGGAGATGCCATCCTGCCATCCAGGGAGCAGCATGTAAAGGCAACAGGTAAAGCCACGGAACACGTAGCAACATAGATGAACAGAAATGGGCCGAGTTTAAGTGTAGTCAGTGGTAGGCCTGAGCTAATCGCCAAGCAGTTTAATTAATACAAGCTTCTGAGTGATTATTTTATAAGTGGGCTGTGGAACTGTGGGGGCCCAAGAGGGACTGGAGAAAACTCCATCTACAGGGATGCATTTGACTATCTAAATGTTCCAGTCAGAGCTTTCATTCAGAGTAATAGTTGACCAACAACTCCAGTTTCTGTAGCCACTATGCTGTTTATGTTGACACATGCTTCCCTAAGACCTTAAGCACAGTAGGATTTCTATGCTAGAATGTGGGATTATTTAAATGGGCGTCTGTAGCTCAAGGATTCCTCTGAGCTCCTTTGTACAGCGTACTCCTTCCCTTCTCACTCCCTTCTACCAGTTCTGATCTGCATTGCTTACTTAGGCTCTTGATGCCCTTACTTGTCTTCTCATACTTATTATTTAAGGACATTGTATCCCATATGCTCAAATTTCATATTGGCATCTGGTCCTTAAAGACACAAATTGACATCAAGGGAATAATTATATCAATGATATTAAGAGACAAATTAGAATGAGGAAGTAAAGATATGACCATTGCCTCAAACAAGATTATGACCATCTAATGTTAATGTAAACTGTTTTAAAGCATGAGAATGATATCTCTTAGGGGTGAGTTATTTCTTTTGATTCTGTATGCAGGAAAGACATTGCTGAGGAGCAGGAAATGGGGAGATATAGATCAAAGAATACAAAGTAGTAGATAAGGAAAACTAGCAAGTCAAAAGAGCTGATCTGCAACATGACCACCACAGTTAATAATAGAGTACTATATTCAAGATTTTTACTAAATTAAGTAAATTGAGGTTGCTTTTGCTACAGGAGGGTAATACGTAAAATGATGTTTATGTTCATTTAAATATGGTAACTATTTTATCATATAAACATCTTGTAAAATTATACTGTACACCAAATATATAACATTTAGCTTAAAAGATAATATCCGTGCTAGCAAGATGGCTTAGTGGGTAAAGATGCCTGCTGCCCAGCCTGACAACATAAATTGTGCCCCAGGGCCTGCAAGACAGAAGGAGAAAACCAATTCTCTTACTTGTACATACATGTCCATACATGCACACACAGAGACACACACATTCTTACAAAATACATAAATAAAATGTATTTTTAAATCTTTTAAAAATAATATAAAAATCAAAGTTACAAATGAGGCTCTAATTGGCGTTTGCTCATAAATAGCTAGAAGATAAAGACATTGAGTACGACTGCTTATTTTAGGAGTTCTGCAATAAAAGAAAGCAGAGTACTGGGATGGAGGCTGAAGGAGGATGGAGGCTGGAGGAGGATGCTGAGCAAATGTTGAAAATTTTTAACATGGAACAAATTACTGCATGCTTGGATGATGATAGTAATGATTTTAATTCTTTAAGAGAAAAAAGAGCTAATTTCTATTCAAAATAGTTGGGAAGGTACATGCATTTATGATAGAAAATAACATCTGGTATACATGGAGAGGCTTGGTTTTAGATGAAAACTGGCATAGCTCATTTATTCTAAGAAGATATCAGAGGTCAGTTGGTGGATTTGTTGGTGGAAAGAGAAATTCCTTCATCTAAGTTGTTCCTATTTCATTATTCACATTAAGGAGCAAAGGAGTTGTTAGAGCTTTGTAAAGAGAGCAAAGAAAAATAACTGTACTGAGTTCAGAAGTAATCAGTTTCAAATATTACTCCAAGAAAGTGGGTAGCATATTCGGTTACTAGATGTTCAACGGAAATTAGGTTTTGAAAAGAGGAGGGAAAACAAACCTAAAGAAATGTAGGATATATAAGAAAATGAGGCTACCGTTTGTAAGGGTAGCATGGGTTTTGTTTAGGACAATGATGATAAAGTGATTATGAAGCAGCAGCAGATTTTAGGATGTGAGTGATGAAAGACAATGAGTTGTAGTGAGTGCATGAGAATAGTGTAAAATCAGGTAATAAAGGATATTGGTCAGGTCAAAGGAATCAAGCAAATGAGGGATTACCTGGAGTTTGGGTATCTGAGAGTGACCAAAGTAAACACGTAGAAAAGTCAGGAAGAACAAAGCCTAGAATATTTTTTCTTCTCTATTTTACTGAGAAGTCTCCCTATGTAATATAGGATGGCCTCAATTCTGAATTTTTTGTCTCAGACTCTGAACTGTTGAGTTGTTTGGACTGTAGGCTTGTACCAACATTCTCCAGTTTCAAATTGTTTATTATTATTATTATTATTATTATTATTATTATTATTACTATTATTTTCTTGTAGTGAATTTTTTTCCTTTTTCTATGTTAGCATATAAAATGATAGGACTCATTACAGTATGTAACTTTATTTCGTTTTCTTTTATTGTCCTTCCACCTCTCAGCTCCTTGCTTACTGGTTACCTTCCCCCCTTCAAAGTATTCCCCCCTCTTCTCATTTCATGTCTCCTACATTTCTTTATTCTCTCTTTTTTCTCCCCTTTCCCTTATATTCTGTCTTACAAGCGTTAAACACATTGTCACTGTGATAGTGTAAATTGGAGGAAGGGAAACCTTAAAGAGATAGAATCTAGTGAGAGGTCTCTTGGAGAGTTTATTGGGGGTACAGTTTTGGAGAAGATTATGAACTCAGATAACCGCTTAGTTCCTTTTGCTTATTGCCACAAAATGAGCACTTTTTTCTTTTTCTTTTTCTTTTTTTTGTGAAATGCTCCTGCATAACATGTTTCTGTCCATAGATCCAAATCATCACAGTAATCAAGAACTTTACCTGCCAACATGTGAGGTAAAATAAATTATTCTTATTACAAGTAAATGTGTCACATATTTTTGTCCTAATAGTGTGACTACAACAATTCTACTACCAATTAGTTTTCATAGTCAGTACCCAAAGGTAGTAACCTTCAATAGTTTAATTTTAATTTAACTTCCACAATGAACCACTAAGCAGACACCCAAAGGCATTGGGTATTTTTTAATGAATCATTGTGTACACTGAATATTTTTAATAGACAAAGTAAATAATTTCCCTTACATCATGTAATATATACCTAAAAGTTTATATCGGGATTTTCAAGACCAACCATGAGCTGTGACACAATATTAGAGCTAATAAAAGTACTGGCTCCATATCAATGTTGACTTTACCCATTTGCACAGCCTACCAATTTGACCTAGTCATTAGATCAAAGCCCATAGTTATATAACAACTTAACATTGCCATCATAATAAAAAATAATTAAAAGCACTATTATCATCAATTGGTCAATGTCTTCAAGCTTCATTTTACATAGTACAAAGAAAGAATCACATTTAGAAAATAAATCACGTGTCACTTTATCTGTCCTATCATACAATGGAATGAATTACAGGTTGCATACTTTAGCATATACTCCCTAAAGACTGATGAAGCTCCATTGAATATTTTGGATCTGAATATCATTGAATTTTCTATTAATTTATTCATGTGTTCATGGGATGGAGCGACATTTACACAATGATACATGTGTGAAGGTGAGAGGACACCTTTTTCCTTTCACCATGTGGGTTCCAGGAACGGAGTTCAAGTCACCAGGCTTAGCAGCTGGTTACCTTTATCTGTAGATTCCTTTATCTGCTGAGTCATCACACTAGCTTTTTAACATCATTTGAAAACATATTGTTTCATTTCCTGTCTAAATAAGTCCAGTCTAGAAGATACTTGAAACCTACAGTTAACTAATTATGATATAAGAACTTGGAGCCACAACTACCCCAAAGCTGGGGTGAAAACTGAGAGAATGAGAGATTACTTAAGTTTCAGTTGTGGTAGGCATTTCACATAATTTTATCTCAAGTGATTACAAGAAAAAATAAATATAAATCCCACAAATTGACCTAATACACACACACCCAGTGTACTGTAGTAGGTACATTTCATATTGGTGAAATGTATACTCATTCCAGGACATTCTCTAAAATGTTTTTTCCCTTTTTCAAATTTAACCTTCAATCATTGCTTATCTTTCCTAAAAAGCAAAACCTACTAGAAAAAAAAATCATCTGTTTTACAGATAAACTCCAAAACAGATAACAGAGTAAATATATTTGAAGAATATATTATATAAAACATTGTCTTTGTGGCAAATATTAATATAAAATCTACTATTTTTTAGTAGATTTTAACTAACATATAAATAGATACAAATAAAATAACAGATAAAAATTCTAGCTTGGATCTACCTGTCTAGATCCAAGTAGGAAACAGATGGCATAATAAAGAAACTGTACACAAAAAGGGGAAGAATGTTAAAGAATGGCATATTATACCAAAGAGAGCTATAGCTGGATGTCTTTTACCCCTTTGCTGAGAAAGCAAGAGTGTGGGGCATTTACTGGACTGCAGAAAAATTTCAGGTTGTAATAATAGGAGACTGCTATCTGACAGAAGCTGTGACCCTCCTCATAGAACAGTCATTGTCGATTCATGGCAGACTAGCAGAGAGCGAGCTGGAGAAATAAATATCTGCACTCCACTCCTAACTTCTGACCTTTTGCTTGTTGAATCCCTCCAGAAGCTGGAAGCAAAGTTGCCTCTTGATGTGAACTATACAAGCCAAATTAAGACAGAGGCAAGGATATCAAGTGGAGAAGGGGGACTGTCCAGCACATATGTGCTTTTGAAATGGCACAACATCATGAAAAATTAGGTCTACTGTAATCTCACTATTGAGATAAATAAAACTGACATTTAAAGAGAATGATTTGCACAGATTTACTATGCACAGATTTGCACAGATTCACTACATAGAAAAAGACATCTATATCAGTGCTCTGTATTCAGGATTAGTGTTTATAATGACCACCACAACTTAACACCAAAATGTCTCAGGGAGTTTTTTTAAGTTATATCTTTCTTAGGCACACGCAATAGTGACTGAACCATAATGCATGTGAGCATTAAGAACTGTGGTGATATTGTGTTCCCCCCAAATATTGTGCACCCTAATAAACTTATCTGGAGTCAGAGAACAGAACAGCCACTAGATAGACATAGAGGCCAGAAAACGGTGGCATATACACCTTAAATCCTAGCATTCCAGAGACAGAGATCTGTCTCCGTCTGGATCTCTGTGAGTTCAAGGCCTCACTAGAAACAACCAGGCATGGTAACAAAAGCCTTTAATCCCAGGAAGTGATGGCAGGAGGCAGAAAGGTATATAAGGCATGAGGACCAGGAACTAGAGCTGGTTAAGCTTTTAGGCTTTTGAGCAGCACAGTTCAGCTGAGAGGCATCTAGTCTGAGGAAACAGGATCAGCTGAGGAATTGGCAAGGTGAGGTAGCATTCACCCTAATACTGGCTCCAGGTTTGTTTTTATTAATAAGACCTTTTAAGATTTTTATTAATTTTTATTAATAAGACCTTTTAAGATTCGTGCTACAAAGAACCACTGGGTTTTGTAAGGCATTTCCTCAACAGTCATGTTGGCAAGTCAATTCAAGCTCCAACTATATCACCAATAATCCATAGTTAAACTTTTAGCCTATGTAAAAAATACATCTGCTGGCAAGATATAAGCAAGGCATTAGACTTGTAAGCTTACTATTAAAATTAAATTAATTAGTCATCAGTGAAATATAAACTACATCTCACCCCAGTCACACTTTTGGCCTACTTGTTGAATCCCTCTAGAAACTGGAAGGCAAAGTTCCTTTTAACGTGAACTGTACAAATTAAGACAAACTATGTCAAATTAAGACAAAGGTGAGGCTCTAGCGAGGGAAATTGATCTTGAGACTGCAGGCACTGCTCCCCACTGCAAAAAGAAGCCTCGCTCACTAAAGCTGATAGCAGTGCTAATCTTTGGGCATAAATCTTCATTTTAACTGGTTTTCTTAACAGGGAAAACATGAGCATGGCTCAAACCCCACTCTCACTTTATTATCTACCTAGAAACTACTCTGCCCATCCCCCATATAAAAACTTAGTAATCATGTGTCCTTAGTGTGTTTTATATATTTCAAGAGCAATAAACGAACAAAGTATTATGCTACATGAAAATTAAGAATTCAGTTACATAATGAACTATCAAAGTTTTATTAGTCAACTATGAGAATATGATTTTTAGAGAAAGGGAACCTAGAGATGAAAAAGAAAATTGAATGCATGATACAACTTGTCCAATTTATTGACACTTGTAAAATGAATTTAATTACCTTCTATCATTCACATTTAAAAATCCTTGCAGATTTTTCAGGGGCAAACCAGTTAATGGCATTAGCATTTGATAAGACTATATAGAGGATGTTTATTAGTTGCATAAAATGTATAATTCAAAAGAGGCAAACAGGATTATCTTAATCATCCCATGTTGAATTACATAATACTCACACATAGTTTATTGGTAATGTTCCTTAGTTCTATCAGTGAAAGAAAGCTTTGTGAGAAAATGGTAGCCCCAGGAGGACAACTAAAGACTACCTTCAGTTAGTGTAAGAATCGTTGTTATGAAAAAAAAACTACAACTTTAGAAGAAAAATATATTAAAACCTTTTGAAATTAGATTCATAAATTTAATGAAGTAAACTCACTCCTATTAGTATAAATCATAACAGAAATTGTGATACAAACTGTTTGTACAAGTTTTTACTTTCTTTTATTTAGCTTTTATTTTTTAATTTTATTTAAATAACTTTTTTTTTCATTTATTTTACATACCAACCACAGTTTCCCCTCCCTTCTCTCCTCTTTCTCATCTACCCCCTCTTTCATTCCTTCTCTATCTCCATTCAGAAAGGGGCAGGCCTCCCATGGGCTTGAGCAAAGCATGGCACATCAAGGTGAGGCAGGGCTGATCTCCTCCCCTTGCATCAAGGCTGGGCAAGGTAATCCAGCATGAGGAACAGGTTCCCAAGAGCCAGCTAATCACCAGGGACAGGTCCTGATCACACTGCTAGGAGTCTCACAAAGAGACTAAGCTACACAACTGTCACACACATGCAGAGGGCCTAGGTCAGTCCCATGCAGGCTCCCTAACTGTTGGTCCAGGGTCTATGAGTTCCCACGAGCTCAGGTCAGCTGTCTCTGTGGGTTCCCCGTCATGACCTTCATCCCCCTTGCTTGTATAATCCCTCTTCCCTTTCTTCAGCAAGACTCCCAGAGCTCAGTCCAGTGTTTGACTGTGGATCTCTGCATCTGCTTCCATCAGTTACTGAATAGAGTATCTCTGATGACAATTAGGGTAGTCACCAATCTGCTTACAGTAGATGGCCAGTTCTGCTAGCCTCTCCACTATTGCTAGGAGTCTTAGCTGGGGTTATCCTTGTGAAGTCCTGAGGGTTTCCCTGCTGTCAGATTTCTCCAAAACCCCAAAATGCAGCCCCATCCAGACTTCTCTTTCGTTACTCTCCCTCTCTGTCCCACCTCCAACCTGCCCCCAGTACCCAGTCCATCCAACCTGCTCCCTCAAGTTTCCATTCCAACCCTCCATGCCCCCGAGCCTGCCCCCAGTTTACCCAGGAGAGCTCATCTATTTCCCCTTCCCAGGGAAAACCATGTATCCCTCTTTGGGCCTTCCTTATTATCTAGCTTCTCTGGGGCTGTGGATTGTAAGTTGGCTATCCTATACTTTACTTTTAATATCTACTTATGAATGAGTACATATGATGTTTGTCTTTCTGGGTCTAGGTTACCTCACTCAGAATGATTTTTTTTCTAGTTCCATCCATTTGTCTGCAAATTTCATGAGGTCATTGCCTTTTACTTCTGAGTAATACTTCATTATACAAATTACCACATTTTCCTTACCCATTCTTCAGTTGAGGGGCATCTAGGTTATTTCCAGGTTCTGGCTATTACGAATAATGTTGCTATGAATATAGTTGAGTAAATGTCCTTCTGGTATGATTGAGCATCCTTTGGGTATATACCCATGATTGGTATAGCTGGGTTTTGAGGTAGAGTGATTCCAATTTTTCTGAGAAAACACCTTATTGATTTCCAAAGTGACTATACAAGTTTGCACTCTCATCAGCAGTCATGGAGTGTTCCCCTTGCTCCACATCCTCTCCAACATAAGCCGTCATCAGTGTTTCTGATCTTAGCCATTCTGACAGGTGTAAGATGGCATCTCAGAGTCGTTTTGATTTGCATTTCCCTGATGACTAAGGATGTCGAGCAATTCCTAAAATGTCTTTCAGCAATTGGAGATTCTTCTCTTGAGAATTCTCTGCTTAGATCTGTACCCTATTTTTATTGGATTATTTGGTATTTTGATGTCTAGTTTCTTGAGTTCTTTATGTGTTTTGGAGATCAGCCCTCTGTCAGATGTGTAGTTGGTGAAAATCTTTTCCCATTCTGTAGACTGCCACTTTGTCTTATTGACAGTGTCCTTTGCCTTACAGAAGCTTTTCAGTTTCAGGAGGTCCAATTTATTAACTATCAATCTCAGTGTCTGTGCTACTGGTGTTATATTCAGGAAGTGGTCTCCTGTGCCAATGTGTTCAAGGCTACTTCCCACTTTTTCTCTTATCAGGTTCAGTGTCACTGAATTTGTGTAGAGGTCTTTGATATTGGCATAAAAGCAGACAGATAGACCAATGGAATCAAATCAAAGACCCTGGCATAAATCCACACACTTAGGAACACCTGATTTTTGACAAAGAAGCCAAAATTGTACAATGAAAAAAGAAAGCATCTTCAACAAATGGTGCTGGCATGTAGAAGAATACAAATAAATCCATATCTATTGCCATGCATGAAACTATTATTTTTTTTTAAGACCGAGGTTTATAAACAAAGTCTGTGAACCTAATAGCAGGTAATTTATATATCACTAAAAGAATTATCATTAAAATAGCACATACAAAAAATATGGAAAACTCTTTAAAAGCTCTTAATGAAAAAAGCAGTCACTAAAAATGGAGTGTTTTGTTGTGAGTAGTTCTCAAAAAATGTTAGAAAGTACATGTACTTAAATCATAATTTTCTAATAAACACAATAAATGGTCAATTCTCGCATGTTAGTAATATCCGCAATTTTTAACTGTTTGTACTTTTTAAATTTTGTAGTGTTTATGAAAATATCAGCAATGTTTATAATACTAGCAAAATTAATGATTTCTTTTATTTTTTGAGATTATAATACAAACTGAAAATCTTGCAATCACTAAATAAAGCACAAAATACTTATACTCTGGTTAAAAGCCTGGATCTGAGGTCGTAGATTATAGGCCCAATGGAAAACCTAATGCTGTTGCTTTGTTAAATAAACATCATGTGCCTGTCTAAATAGCTTCTAAATATTTATATTTATGCCCAAAGATTAGTGCTGTTGTCACCTTTAGTGAGAGAAGCTCCGACTAAAGCAGGTGGTACTTACTGCAGAGACTCATTATTGGTACTGTGAATAAGTGACAGTTGAGTGCTCAGCCCTAAATGGGACATCTATATCAGCCTCTCCAAGGTTCAGGAAACTGGAGAGGCAAAAACTGGGAAGAATGTTGGGAGCTCGAAGATCAGATAGGAAGTTACAGGATGTCGTTATCCAGATATGGCATGGCCATTCTACTCTTGAGCTTATCCTGACTATGACTACCTGCAAAACAACATTACTTTATGAAGTTGGAGATCTAACTGAGCCATCATCAATCCCTGGGTATCTACAGGAGGTTAATGGTTGATGAAAGATATATAGCCTTTGATCAGATACCCATGTTCCTGTAAGCAATCTTAATGAAACTCATTGAGTCACCAAAAAAATAAAGTGGCTAGGAAGAGGAACAGGAACATCAGGAGCAGAGGGAGGACAAGAGAGAGGAGTAAGTTTTGAATATGATCAAAATATTTATGTATATATGTGAAAATGTCACATTGAAATACATGACCATATATAATTAACACTTATTAATGAGAGAGCAACTTACACTTCTACTTCTGGCCATTTTAGACTTTGTCACCACAAGTCTTCCATCCCTGAATATCTAGAATGGTTAGATTTTTTTAAAAACATAAGCTTATGTAACAGCTTAATTGTTACATGGTTTTCTTTTCAGGTAGTACAAATGGTTTTGAAACATGAGGTAGTGGTTTCACATCATGAATATAATAAATGCTCCTGAAATTTTCATTATAAAATGGTTAGTGTCACATTCTGTAAAACTGACGTTGGATTTTGCTTTAAAAAAAAAAAAGCAGTGGTTTGATCAAAAAGCTAGGAATTGAAGGAACAACGCAAAACAACCAGGGATTCATAGGAGTAATGTTATTCCTGTGCTGTCAAACTCATTGAAACACTTACTAATTCACCAGACACCTGGTCCCATCAGCTCTTAAGTTCATGCATAACTCTCAGCAATCTATTAGGACTGGGCAGGCTTAGAAAACTATTTTCAAATTAGAGTTCAAAGCCTTCCAGGGAGAGACTGTGATAAATAAACATTCCAGTACATTACATAAGACCTCTGAAGGGTTGTATAGTAGTAGTCAGAGCATATCATAAATGCAAGATTTTACAAATAGTTTATGAAACTTAACTGTAAGTGAGCTTAATCTGTACATTGTTAGTCCAGCTTTCTCACAGAAGCTAAAAATTCTTTAAGAAAAGCAACATCATTGAAAGCTTAAAATTTTTTAAATGTTCTATATGTAATTATCAGGCATATCAAAGCCAAGACTGAGAGAAATATTAATAGCATTAGACTGTGTTTGTGTGCAGTGGAAATATATAAATATGTGCATACATGCAAAATTGTATAAGAATGTTTAGAGTTCTACAATTAATAATAGATAAAATGTAGCAACAACTCAAAATGCCGTCAACATTAGGAGAGATAATCACACACTCACACATTGGAAGCAATGTAGCATTGAAATGAATGGACTATTGATTGCATGCAGCAAGTATGCATCAATCTCTCAAATATAAAATTAAATGAAACCAGACACCGGAATATATAGCACGTACATGAATTTGAAAAGCAGGAAGAAATAGTCAATGCTGGTAGATGTCATGATAGCAGTTAGCTTTGAGAAGTAGGGTAATGACCAGGAAATTTCCCACATGGGGCTTATGGAGTAGGGTCCTGGTAATATTTTATCTCATTACCTGGGTGATGGATACACAGATGTGCACATTTTGCAAAATTTTATTACATTGTCCATTTATGATTGGTGTGCTTTTTACTCTGTATGTTATACTTCAGTTGAAAAGTTAGCATCAAAAATTAGAAGTGGAGTAACTTGTTACTAGGGAAATTTCTATAGTGTGGTTCAGCTGCCATTCACACAGAGTAAAGAATTACTACAGCCCAGCAAGTTCTAACAAAGTTTCTTTGGAGGTGGAAAAATCTGAAATACAACACAATCAACCTATATTCCTCTTTTCAGAATCACCACCAATTCATCACATTATGTGTCCTAAACTTGTACAATTATTATAGACTAGTTCAAAGTAAATACTTTCTTTCATAAACACTTGGCTTCTGCCTCATGAGATGTGTGTTGCAAGAAGAAAGGCTTCTAAACAACCATCCCACCAGCTTATGCTATCCTTGGGTCTTCAAGTAAGTTTCTTTAAACTCTAAATTCTCTAAGCATTATCGATGTCTCAGGAACAGAGTTATTTTCATCATTAGACAATTTGGGCAGGGACTACTTTCTCTATGAATATGCCAAGAATTGACTTGGTAATTAATAATCTTTCTTATCAACATTCTATTTCTATATTATCAAAACCACAAAATCATGTAAATGCAAATGAGTACACAGAGAAAGGGGAAGTTATATATTACATACATAGAATGGAAAGATATTAAGCCCTAAAAATTAAATCACAATGTTTAAAATAGTATGTATGACTCTGGAGGACATTATTTCAAATGAAAAATACCAGGCACAGAAAGACAGATACTATATGTTTTCACTCAAATGTTGAAGCAAAATAATGTTTGTCCCATAAAAACAGAGTAAGGTAGTAATTCACAATGACCGAAAAGAATATGAGGCAGGAGCTAGAAACAGGTTGGGAAGTCCTAATGCTCAAGAGTGGTTGGCCAAAACAAATAAGACTTCATGTTTGTTTACTTGTTTTTAATATGCTCTTCTTTGCTGGTTTTCTTTTTGCTGTTGTTTGCTTTTCTTTTAAGGACAGGAAATAACTTGAGGTTGACAGGGGGTGTCTGGGAGGAGTTGGGAGACGGTAAAGAATATAATCAAAATATATTCTATGAAATTCACAGAAAAAGAAAAAGGAAAAAAAAGAAATCTGAAAAAAGTAAGAACGTGTTGATTAAGCAGCACAAAACATAAGTGGATGGGTAGCTTAATTTCCAGTATATGGTGAATATAGTTAACCACAATTCATTGTATGTATATCATTATTGTATTGTTGTATCCCTGTGCCTCAAAAATTAAAGAAAGCTTATTGCAGAAATACCTATAGATATTTGCATTTCAGCAACATTCACAATAGGCAACTTGTAGATTCAAGTGTGGTGTCAATTATAAGATTACTGGATGAAGGAAATGTGAATGATGGAGTTTTACTCAGCTGTAAGGAAAAACAAGATTACATCATTTGCCAGACTCTAGAATTTCATAGTAACTAATATTACTGAGAAAGTTGTTTTCACACAGAGGTTTGAATAGTCCAAATGAGGACATTTCTATTTAAAAGATGCTAGAAAATGAATGATTTCCTAAAAATGGGTACTTGATCACACACTGGTCTCCTTTCCTCACAAAACTCAACTATAATTTCAGTAAACAGGTTTTCAAAGGCAAGTACACGAAGGTAGATATCAATAGAGATAGGTGACTAGACCCCAGTGAGATTTGGGAAGACCGAAAATGAAGGCGAAGTAACTCATTTAGCACAATACAAGATGCTGTTCTAACGTTCTACAGAAGGGGATGATGTTCCGTAGAGGGGAAAAATGAGTTTTCCCTGTAGAACAAATGAAATGTCATGTCTTAGAGGCACTAGGTACCACAGAAAACAGGGATGATATATATCACAGAAAGCAATTAAACTGATTCCAAGTTTTTCTACTGACCAATTAGACTTCAAGGTCCCATCCACTTCTCAGTCCATCTTATAAAGCAGAAAAGGGGCCTGTCTTTGAAATATATTGAATCTGAGAGACTATGAACATGGCAACACCAGTTATCAAACAAGGGGGGGAGGTTTAAGATAAATTGTTGATTAAATGCAAATCTGCATGCCTACTGATAGCAAAATTTGAGTTCATAAAATGGAGACTAATATCAGTCACTCAAGGGTAGTCGAGTAAAACTCTAAAGATAGAAGCTTGCAAAAAATGAACCTTTTCATATCCAGTCAGCACTATCTCATAATCACCTGGTAAATTTTATGATTAGGTCTCAATTTATATTCTCACTTTATTATCATCTTGAAATCATTGAAGAAGGATGAAGAAGCCATGAAAATAATAATAATAATACATGGGCCCTATTGTGGTGATATTGTGTTCCCCAAAATACTGTGCACCCTAATAAACTTATCTGGGGTCAGAGAACAGAACAGCCACTAGACATAGAGGCCAGAAAATGGTGGCACACATGCCTTTAATCCTATCACTTGGGAGGCAGAGATCCATCTGGATCTCTGTGAGTTTAAAGCCACACTGGAAACAGCCAGGCATAGTCACTCACACCTTTAATCCCAGGAAGTGATGGCAGAAAGCAGAAAGGTATTTAAGGTGTGAAAACCAGGAACTAGAGCTGGAGAAATTGGCAAGGTGAGGTAGCTGTGGCTTGTTCTGCTTCTCTGATCTTCCAGTGTTGACCCCAGTACCTGGCTCCAGATTTGTTTTTATTAATAAGACTTTTTAAGATTCCTGCTACACCCTATAGTCTTCATCACCTAGATTCTACCTTGTTCTACTTGTAGGATAGAGGACAACTCAACCTCTCTAAGCTTCAGTTTCTATCTATAAATTGGGAATAATAAAACTAAGAGTTCCACCTTCATAACACTATATCAAAGATTTAAAAGATATTTATCATGGATATACTCAATTCACTAATTAATATTAGCTGGAGGCACTGGTACATTTGAAAGTATTAACATTTTGTGTCTTAATTCAATATGTTACAGTAAGAACCTGTGGCTAGATAGGTCATAGGTCCGGTGGAAGAACCTACTACTATTATGCCACCAAACTGTCATAGTATTAAACTAACTTCTAATACCCATGGAGCAATGCATCTCCAAACCCTCATCTGAAAAGCTTATATTTCAATATACAGTAATTAACACAGAGACCCATAACTGCCCAATGTACAGATAATAAGAGATTGCAGAATTCTCAGAGCTAAATGGAACATATATACTACACCCTGTCCTCCCAAGGCTCAGGGATCTTTGTTGGAGAAGGGCTGGAAAGAGTGTAAGAGCCTGAGGTAGTGGCTGACTACAGGGAAACAGTATCTTCTAGACACAGGCTGACAGCTGTACATATGAACTCACAGTGGTTATGACAACATGCTCAAGACCTGTGCAAGCCCAAACCAGACAAAATCCCAGCATGAAAATGGGAGTTGACCATGATCCAGTGGAAGACCACATATCCAAGAATGTCTGGGTACCACCAATTGGTCTTTACAGGTTTTTAAAGGACACAATGCTGGATGGGTAGCGAATAAGGTTGGCTCTGAGGAGAATAGGAAAGTGAATACAATCAAAACTCTCCATAAGAAACTCTCAAAAAACTAATATAAAAAAGATAAGGTAGTGACCCACAATGAATTGTCGGGTGTATTTTTGATATTGCTTAGGCTTAGTCTTCAATGTGAAATATTATTACAATGGTTTTAGTTCAAAGCATCATTCTGGGAAGGATCCCCTCTTAAGCTCCCACAATGACATTGTTTTCTTTTTACTATGACCACCACCTCAAGCACAGTTTGGTCTCCTGACCTAAGCCAAACCATCCCTTTGACTTTCTAGAGAATAATTACAGTCTTTGCCCTTGTCAAAAATTTCAGCCAAAAGATGCCAAATCTACCATTGCAGCAGATAAGATTAGGCAGATGAGACAAATAGTGATGTAGGGAAGCATCCAGATTGTTAAAAGAAGGAGAAGGAAAGAAAAAGAAAAATCAGTTATGAAAGGATATTTGAACTGGTTTTCATTATCTATTGGCCAAAGTATTTCTGTATAACAAACAGCTAGAAAATATTAGTGTCATACAGTAACCATGTAAGTGTGTCCCTAGTTCTGTGTATTGACTGGGGGAATCTACCAATCTGAGCAGGCTTTCATGAGTTCTCCCATGCATCTGTGGCTGGCTTGGTATTGGCTACACAGCTTTGCTAATATTGACCAGACTGTCTCACAGGCATAGAGCTTCAGCTGTACAACCAAACCGGCTTGGTTCTGTTCCACGTGTCACTGACCTACTAGCTAACCTGGGCATGAATTCATAGCAAAGTCAGAGGAATAGACCAGGAACTGAGCACACACTTTCCAAGTCTCTGCTTACATGATCTGTACTGATACTCCACTGAGCAAAGTATGGCTCAACCCAGAGTCAGAGTAAGAGGGTGTCCCAGGGCTAAGGATAGGGAGTTAGATAATTCATTAAAATCATAATGCAATCAATCTTTCATAGCCCCTGAGAAAGAAGAGCCTATCTTTTGCTTCTCAGCCCCACTATTCAAGAGTTGTGTTTATATAATGATATTTAGGTATATAACCTTGGCAGTAATTCCCTTACAGAAGAGGGTTCCTTATCTAAGCTGTCTTGAGTAAAGTTCAGATATTTTTCTTTTCAATCAAGGAATGATTAAAAGAATCCTAAATCTGAGTGGGAACAATTTTTAAAAAAAACGGATAGACTGGCACAAAATTGGAAGTAGATGCGCTAAAACAGAATTTCTGGTATTGTTAATGAAACCCGGAGCCTTGCCTATGCCACCTCAAGCACCGAAAAACATTCCCACAAAGAAGTCTCTGGTCTGTTGGCCAGCACTGATAAACAGGTATTGAAAGATGGCTTAGTTTTCTTTGTGTTCTTTTTTCTTTCCTCTTAATCTGCCAGAAGTCAGAATTCATTGATTCTATGGTAAATCACCAAATCACAGTCCACCTGATAATTCCTGTGTGGTTTCTTCTTGAAATATATGTTGTCCTACACAGACAAACCCAGTCCTGCCAGTTATCTATTTCCAAGCTGCCTGTTTCAGCTTCGGGAGATATCTGGGAATATTTCACTCGCTTCAGAACTTCCATAAATATTCAATGAGTCTGAGTGACCAGAATAGATCTGCACATTTCTTCTCTTTGCAGAACATGTAAAGAGCGGAGAGACGTTGTGCTGATTTCCAGCTTTGATTCAGAAAAATCTTGGCTCTCAGAGCCTTGAGCATCTGTAGCTCCACACCCACCTGAGCTAATCTTGAATCAGCTGCTAAGACACGTCCAAGGCTTTGAACATTCGCACAGACTCACTAAAATCTCTTCATGTGGGCTGTCTCATCCATCAACTCTTACTAATGCAACATTTAATAGAGGCTGCTATTGAACTGCTAAACAGCCTCTACTCCTGTTAGTTATCCAAGCATGGTAAAGTGTACCTTTTATGAATTCTAAATCCTGGGGTAATTTACTCTTATTATAGTTAATAATATATTCTCAAATAATTGATTTGTATTATCCCCTTCCAATAGATATAAGTCATTGTGAAATTAGCTTAGCTATGACACGTTTTCCACCTAACCTAGGTTCTCACAACAGAATATTTGCTGATGGTTTTAGCTCTGACATCTGAAAACTCCATCATCAGGAAATGCCATAGAATCCTATATTTTCTGCTTGGCAATGGTCTTACTGATTTAAGAATGGCTACTCTGAGATTCTGCAACATATTTCTTATGGAGAAGAGGAAGTATAAACTGCGCAGCACAGAGGAGAGTGAATATTTTTATAAATGCTCTATTGACACTTATGTAAAGCATATATGCAAACACAGTCCTGCCCTTTAATTTATAGTCCATCTATCTCATCTGCTTTGATCAAGGAGACAATAAATGAAATCTCTTCAGCTACAGTCACAAGACTTTGAAAGCAGTTTAGATAGTATTAATCAAGTCCTTTTGTCATATATGAAATATCTTTGCAAGATCAAAGAACACAAAGGAAAAAAGGTGCAAAGACAGAAGCACTGTGGAATTTTTCAGTGGAATTATTTGCTTTTTTCCCTCAGAAAAGATGAGAGAAGATGAGAGGATTCAGTGACCAACTCGAAAAACCTTATGGTCTCAGTGATCCAAGAACTCTATGAAAACATTTCTTAATTGTTACTCTCAGCGTCTGTGCTACTGGTGTTATATTTAGGAAGTGATCTCCAGTGCCAATGCATTCAAGACTACTTCCTACTTTCTCTTCTATCAGGTTCAGAGTAACTGGATTTATGTTGAGGTCTTTGATCCACTTGGACTTAAGTTTTGTGCACAGTGACAGATAAGGATCTATTTGCAGTCTTCTACATGTTGACATCCAGTTATGCCAGCACCATTTGTTGAAGATGCTTTCTTTTTTCCATTGTACAGTTTTGGCTTCTTTGTCGAAAATTATATGTTCATAGGTGTGCGGGTTAATATCAGTGTTTTCTGTTCAGTTCCATTGGTGATACTGAAACCATGATTGGAAAAAGCACAAGGACAAATAGCCAAACTAGTGGAAACACATGAACTATGAACCAATAGCTGAGGAGCCCCCATGGAACTGGATCAGGCCCTCTAGATAAGTGAGACAGTTTACTAGCTTGAACTGTTTCAGAGGCCCCTAGGCAGTGGGATCGGGACCTGTCCTTAGTGCATGAGCTGGCTTTCTGGAACCTAGGGCCTATGCTGGGACACTTTGCTCAGCCTTGGTGCAGAGAGGAGGGGACTGGACCTGCCTCAACTGAATCTACCAGGCTGGGCTGACTCCCCAGGAGAGACCTTGCCTTGGAGGAAGTGGGAATGGGAGGTGGATTGGGGAGGGAGGGGGGCGAGAGGAGGGAGGACAGGGGAATCCGTGGCTGATATGTAAAATTAAATTAATTATAAAGTAACAAAAAAGAAAACATTTCTGAGAAGCCTATTCCTCCTACAACAGTAATGGAGTGAGGCTCAAGGGCATGGACATTTTGACTGGGTCACAAGAAGTATCTCTTTCTGATGTAACAAAGGAAACTGAAACAAACCATTCTGCTTATCATGTAACACATGGATCACATATGGTTTGTAGTGAGAGTAGCATCCCATCAAAGCTTTATTGAGTGGAGCAGACATTGTATTTTGAAGAATGCATGTCTGTTTTATCAAGAAATGTCATTACTGACCTGCTCTAATTCTTTATACTTAAAAATATCTTGAGTCCTGACAGCATAGCTCAGTGATAAACCATGTATGTAGTAAACAACAAAAGTCCCTGGGGTGAGCCTCAGCACAAAACCACATATATCTTCAGTTGCTACTAACACTATGATACATTCCTTCCCATAATATATAAGACCCTTCACAATCTTGCTCCCTCCTACTTTAGAGTCTCATCTGTTGCTATTTTCTTAAACTTTTCTGAATATAATGTCAACACATGCTTCAAATAAGCCAGGTATATTGAGGCTCCTTTACTTTTACATTCAATACTTTCTATCTATTCTCTCTTCATTTAATGTCCTAGTCTTTGAAAGCAATCTTAGCATAAGCAAATACAATCATTCTCCTTGATCTTAATTTATCCATCTCTCTAGATTTCAATATACTGTAATATTTTACTGGTATGCAACATGCCTTAGTAACTATACCTGTGAGCTCAGCTCTGGTTATATACATTTATATACAGATACATTTATATACATACTTCCTGGAAACTAGAATCCATTTAATATTCACTTCATATTCTCAAGTGTCAAGCAAAATAACTAACAAAGGGGAAATATTTAAAAAGATGGCAGAATTTTTGATAGATAAAAGTCTACAATAGATAAGCATGGATTTGCTTGTCTGGACCTTCTCAGAAGTAGCTAATAACTTGTTTACAAATGGGTGTGTTCATATTAGAAGTACACTACTGAGATGTGTGTGTGTATGTGTGTGTGTGTCCATCCCACTTATAAAACAGATTCCTAGTTATAACCTCAGTCTTACATCCTAATCAAATTAGCACCTGCCAATAACAAACTTTTTCAATATGGCATATTATAAGTTGTCATTATTCTTTCATTCTTGAGCTATCTGGTCCCTGGAAGATAGACCATGACTTGGACTATTGCTTTTATTGTTCTTGTTATTGGTAGCTGTGGAGGGTGGTAACTTCGGAGATCCTTAATTCATCTCCCATTCATAGAGTCTTATACAGCAGTTTGGTAGATACAATGCTCCCTCTTGTCACTATTCAATGGGCATTTCAAATTATTTTAATTTTAAGTGAGACTGAAGTGACACAATGATTTTTAACTATTACTCAAAAGCATCCATATTCAGAAAATCCATTCTTGTAGGTAAATGAATTTCATGATGAATTGACTTATGTTTCAAGATCAACAGACTAGGTTCCACCACATGACACTGGTGTTTAAAGATTTCTCCAAGGCCTTTTGAAGCTCTGCTACTGTTAAAGAAAAAGCTACAAGGTAGTATTTGCTTGATCATGGTATCTCCCCTGCCAGGTTAGTATTTTATTTGTACTGAAATGTGATTTTATTTGTATGTTAATAAATAAAGTTGCCTGGGGGTCAGAGCTAATAGCAAGCCATAGCAGAAGCTGGGCAGTGGTGGTGCACGCCTTTAATCCCAGCACTTGGGAGGCAGAGCTAGGCAGATCTCTGTGTGTTTAAGGATACAGCCAGCATGGAAACACATGCCTTTAATCTCAGTACCAACCATAGAAGACCTGGAGGTCTGTATAGATGGGCAGTGATGAGGAGGTCATGTGGTTGGGTTTACAACCAATGAGGAGGCAGAATAGAAAGTCAATAAAAAGGACAAACACACAGGAAATAGGTCTCTTGCTGAGGAAGACAGCAGCGGCAGTGAAGGGTAAGGTTTTCAGCTCTTAGCTTTTGCTCTGACCTCTTGGGCTTTCAACTTTGAAAAAAAAAAAAAAACCAAAAAGGTAGTATTTGTTCCAAAGTTGAATAAAATAAGTTCATAATAAACTTGTAGTTGTGATGATTGTTCTCTTTTAAAAGATCCCTGCATGTTTTAGTCAAGGTTATTTGGAGGAACAGAACCAAGAAGATGAGTGTGTGTGTGTGTGTGTGTGTGTGTGTGTGTGTGTGTGTGTGTGTGTGTTGCATCAGAATTTAATAAGTGAATGTAAAATAGTAACTAACAGCCAAATCACAACTGAGAATCTAATAGTTGCTTCATCCTGGAAGTCAAATGTCATCACTTGGAGTAGTCCTAGAATAGTTGTCCCTTTCACTAGATGGGCAATAACCAGTTACTCAGTCCATAAGGCTAGATGCTTCCATAGTCCCATTCTGGTCACAGAAGCCCAGAGGATTCCTGGAAAGCCAATGATCTCTAGCCCAAGATGAAATCTTAGTAATGCTAGCTCTGATGGAGCAAGGAATCAGCAGCAGCAGCAACAGGACAAATCCACTCTGTCACAAGAAGGAAGGCCAAGAGAGCATAAGGAAAGATGATCTTCCTTTTGACAAACTTTATTTTGAAAATCCAAGCTGCTGCTAGAAGGTGTCACACACAATAAGGGTAGGCTTTTCAAGACCAATCAAAGCAATTAAGATACTTCTTCAGGTAAGGCTTCCTACTCACGCAATGCTAATTTGTGGCAAGTTGATATTAAAACAAATTATAATAATCCTCCAGAAACATTGAGCAAACCTTGAAAAACAAAATATATCCCTAGGATTTATAACACCATGTTTAACTTCAGCTTCAAAGAAGTCACAAGTGACCAGGAGGTAACCATTCAACTCTAAGGAAGTTAAAAGAACGTTATTTATAGTGACTACAAGTGAAATAGAAAGAGTCGTCTAACCCTCACTCCTTGAAGGTTTAATTCATTAATACATATATGCTGAGAAACTGTATGTAATGACATTTTTAAAAATTATTAGTCACACATTCATCCAAAATGCACAAATACACACAAGCTTCACAAAAGTTGAAAGATTTCTCAACCATGAACCTAAGCACAGAAACCAAAATCAATATACCACAATCTGGTTAAGTGGAAAAGGATCGGCTACATCCTAGTTGTGAACTGGAAAATTCACTTAAAACATCATGGGAAATAATAAACACTAGTTAACACCATTATGTCTTTAAAATATTGTGATACTATGTAGACACTGAAGATCAACTTTCACTTTTTATGGTATTGATACAGATAGATTTTCAGATAAATAAATAGATGATCGATCGATGGATGATAATGATACGAAAACAGACAGATGACAGATGACAGGTAGATAGATAGATAGATAGATAGATAGATAGATAGATAGATAGATAGATAGATAGATAGCTTCTTATAAGCCTTTGTGTTTTATAAATTTTACAGTTATTATTTACACATATACTATTTGTATAATATAAATCAAGAAAATAAAGAAGTAGTGTATCCTAAACTAAGAATTTGTGATACATACTTCACAGATTGAATAAGGCCAAAGTTTACCTTTGTTCAGAATTTGGCAGACCTGTAACTCTTTAAGCAGTCACTATTTGATAGGAGATCCTCCTTTCAGCCATCCCTGAGACATGCACAGACAGACATGCAGAGCCTCTCTAAATAAAATCTAACTTGTAGTTACATGTGCATGTACATACATACCCAAAAAGAACCACCTTTTAACAATCACATGCAAGCCACTCATCAAAATCGCCAAAGGAGAGCTAGAAAGTATAGAGTTTCATGAGAAACTAAGGTCATTGCCATAATCAAATACCCAGAATACAGTGCTTTAGTCTTTTGGAATTACTGAGTCTAAATTTCAGAACTTAATCTTTGCTGTGCTTTCTATTGCATTTTTTTTTTTTTGGTGTGTGGTGATTCATTTTTTTCAAGTCAGTGTTTTCCTGCTTCTTTATAGATACATTATCTTTCTGTAACACGTGATAAATAGATTTATAGGTAAATAAAAACCAATAGTCTTTTAACTCTGACATCCTAGATCTCTTAAAAAGCCAAAAGCATGCTTTCTATGTGCAGAGACTGGTCACAAAAAGGATAAACCTTCTAAAGGCTTATTTTTATATTCTAGAAGTATTAAATAGGTGCATTTGATGTTACACATGCCTACAATCTTCAGCAGTGGAGCAGCAGGATTTATATTTCAATTTTGCTTATTCTTATTTGCAACAACTCACATCAGAAAAACCCTCCTGGGTTGTAACCACATAGCTGCTTTCAAAAACTACTGTTTCTTTTCTTGAACTTTATTAAAAAGAAACTGCCACTTTTCAAAGGACATTTTACTGTACTCTTTGGATAGTTCAATGTTAGTGGGGATGATACAAAGTTAAAGAGAGCCTAGGACAGCACGTATGGTCTCATATTTCATCAAGACAGCTTGAAAACTCTTCCAGACTTAATGTTGATAAGCCCACATTTCAGCACAACTGGTACACACATACTCATGCAAATGTGTTGGCAAATTTAGTGATTGCTATATTCCTTCATCTAGAAATTAGAAGGAATGTTATTTTATAATAATAATGATACAAGAAGGTAATCAAGCAACAAGCATTTATTGTAGGCTTTTGGAACCACTTACAGTGAAAGGTGAATTACAAAGATAGTTGGCAGTGTCAAGGGAATGGTCAAGGAACATCCACTGGATACAAAGGAAAAATTAATCCTCATGAATCACTCAAAGCAATCAATTGCCAGAACTAACTTGGCTGCTTATAGAAGTTCAGATTCCCAAAAACTTACAGAATCAGAATCTCCTGTGTTAGAAATGAGAAAAATATCTTTTTTAACAAGTAACAAGTGCTTCCAGTAGTTCTGATAATCATTAGAGTTTGGGAACCACTAAACTACATACAGCACTAAAAAATACAAAAATAGTGCTAGATAAATTCCTTTTGGAGGGGAATCAACATGCTATGTGTAATGAGAGAATAAAAACATTGATGAGGCAGGAGTGATCTAGAAAGAATTCCCAGACCAGTGCTTCACTATGAATGACAAGTGAGATTTGGACTGACAAAAAAGGAAAGAGATGACATTTATAGAGGGATAAGACAGAATGATCTCAATAGTGAATGTGAAAATGAACAAATGCAGAGCATTATAACAGACGAGCAGGTTCATAGTGCTGCTATTGAGAGGAGTGAGAAGAGATTTTACGTATAATGAAATTTAAGTTCATAAGATCAATACATTAGTAATGGCTAACAGAAAAGAAAATGATTCTTTGGAAGTGCACCATAATTTTGCTAGTCTTTGCAGCCATATTTTCCTTTGGTTGCAGAAAACAAGGTGTAGGATGGGTAAGGAGAATGGGACAAAAAAAGAAATCCAATATTTTCTTTCAGTACACAAATTAGCCCTAACCCCTACACTAACTCTCCAAAACCATTATACAATCGCTGAAAGCAAGTGCTTAAAGTCCTCAATAACTTATCATTTACCTTGGATAAAGATGAAACTTTTAAATATAACTCATGTTGTGTTTTCTAATTTGTCTCTGCTTATACCTTTTATCATGACTCTTGTCACTTTCTTCTTTGCCATATATGTCAACATGTTCCACATTCTATACTTTCTTTACCTGAAACACTAGCTATCCCTGCTGCATTATGACTTTATTTAGCTACATTAAACTTACCTTAAAATTGGCTCCTAATATTTGTCTTTTCCAAGCAGCCTTCCCTGACTGAGCTTGTGTTATTTCTGTAGCACTTAGTACTTGCCCTATCACAGCAGCTATCATACTCTACTGTAAGTAACATCTATTTTTAATGTCTCTTTGGCTATAAAAACTTCAGACATCAATTAGGTCACAACATAGCCTGCTTACTATTATAGCTGCTGTGCCTAAATTGTGCTTCATATATATTAAGTGGCCATAAACATCTATTAAATGAATTATATTTTATAATTAATTTCTTGAATAAATGAACAGATATCTGAATACAAATAACTCTAAAACAGCAAAAGACTGTACCATTACTACCAAACTCAGCCTCCCAATGATTGCACAAGTAACAAAAGAAACTCAAGCTAAAATTCCATGCAACTGTTTTTTAAACCAATGCACCACAAATGGTTCAGAACTTTCATTTTCCTCTTTACAGTATCAGTAGTTAATAAATATATAGATCAAAACAGAAAATCTTGAGTGAACATGCAGACATATAAAACTCAGTGCATTTTCCTGCTCTCTACAGTACAAATATGCTACTTCAAATGTTATTGATCAGTCAGCTATTATTGTCACACCTTCTGTCCAGAAGACTGTGACACCTGCCTTTTTAGTGTAAAAGAGGGTGACACTTTTGCAAGACTTAATAACTTTTTACTCAGATGTTACATTTATTTGGCTCTGGTAATAGGGTTTTCATCTTTGAATCAAGCTCAGATGCTTCTCATTTTGTATATAATGGAAACTGAGACAAATTGGAGGTAATATTGTTTAGCAGTTTTAGCCTTCTATTAAAAATTCAGTGCCCTCCAACATCAAATGAGGTGTCATTTCATATCACAGATGTGCCCTGATTAAACTAAGGCAATATACAAAACATTCTAATTCATCTAAAGGACCCATTTGAAAGTGAATAGTTATCTGCTCTTCAAAAGCAGTACAAATGAGACAAAAATATTTCTTCTTTGTTTTTCAAAAGGATTCACATTACAATAGAATGTTCAGACAGTGATTAGCCCCAGCAAGCTGAAAACAGTTTATTTACAACTGTCCTATTTAAATATATGCTCTTAGAAATATTGTACAGGATACCAGAAAAAGGCATCAATTTTGAAGATAAGAGATTCAAATACTCACTCTTTTCAATCTACCATTTACTAAAGTTAGAGAAGATTAAACACCTTGTCCAGTCTCCTCATATGTAAAATGGAGGATAGTAATATGAATGTGTACTTCTTAGGACTGTTGTAATGACGATATGCAATAAGAAGTGAAAAACATTTGGTAAATGTGAAACTCTCAACGAGTTTCAACTTTTGTAACTTGGACCTTATACTTTATTTTTATTTTTACTTTATTTTATTTTATTTTCATCAGTGTAGGGCTTGAACTCAAGATGCATGCATGCTAGGGAAGAGCTCTACCACTAATCTGAGCCCCAAGCTCTACCTGTTTTCATTTCATAAATACTCAGTCAACAGTATGATACTGAAGAATGCATGAGCTTTGGCAACACGTAGCCCTGGAGTAAAAAAACAAACAAACAAACAAACAAACAAAAAACAGTTTCACTATTACCTAATTGCATAACATTTAAACATGTTATTCAATGTTACTTAGTTTTTATTTCCCATCTATAAAATGCACTGAATAAAACCTTCATCTTCAATGTTGTTGGGAAGAATGAAGATAACATTTAAATACCTATTTATCACTCTTCCTGATAACATTGAAAAGCCTCAGCAAATGGCAGCTATCATTATTCTTGTAATTACTGATGTCATTTATTCCATAATGAGGTATATTTCTCCTTAATAATTAAAGGAAACCTCAGTCAAGTCAAAACAACAACAACAAAAACTAAAGCTTTTTCAAATGTTGATTTAAATTGTATGAATTTTTAAAATAAAGAGTTGATTTGGTAAAATCAGTAGGAAATAAGACAAAATAGAGTATTCCCTATATCCAATGATAGTTGAGCCATATGGACCAAAACTTTGTTCGAGAAACTGTTGGTAACAAAAAGGAAAAGAACGTTTCACTGGTTGTGTTACCTCAGTGTGCAGCCAGCCTGAACTTAGTATTTGATGTGGCTCGATACACCTTTAAATAAGAATCTATATTCAGTTTTAAAGTGGCACATTCCAATGGACAGAGAAGATGGCATGAGATATAATATGATACACAGAAAATATCACTGCACTGATCAGAAGTTGACCTAATAGTCTCTAAAATTTCTTTGATTTTGAGCCTCTGTGCTTTTCTTTAATCTCACTTACTATATGACCATGACCAAGCAACTTCATCTCTGTGAGTTTGGAACTCTCATATGTAAAACAAGGGAATTGGCTCTAAGACACTGTGACTTTATTTTAATTATAATCATCTATTATTGCCAAAGGTCAGAAGAGCTGACATAACTCTTACCCTTAGCAAAATCAACTCCAGATAAAGCTGTGGAAAATTCTTTTGCTTTTCCTTTTTATTGTTCTTCTCATTGTCTAGGAATGGAGTTATTTCTTACAATATTACAATAAATAAATTACTCATTTGTCTACAAATTCACAAAATACCCAAATCGTATCAATAAATTTGAGAAATGCCATTTACTCTAGCAATGGTGTTCAATTAAATAGGAAACTGTTTTCAGGACGTCTATACTGATAGGGCAGAAAACGGGAGTTACCTTTGGAAACATTACCAAACACAATAGAATTCAAACTCTCCCAATAATCAGGCAGGAGACAACAGGTAATATATTTCACAGGGATGGTTTAGGAGAGAAGAGGGTCTACTGCAATTTTGACATTAAATATGAACTGAACACAGTGCAGAAAACTAGAGGACATGATTATTTTAGTGTGTTCAGTGATGCCGAGGAAAACCCAGATTAACCACAAGTCTTTAAGTGCAAACCTCAAATATTATTATGCTTTTCTTGCACTCTTCTCTAAAGAAAATATGGTAAGTTTTCAAACACTCTGATTAGCACTCAAAGGATAACAATTGTGACTATGTTGTTGGTTTAGACTTCATTCGGCCAGAGAAGATGATGTATCAACAATTATTTATGTGCAAATAACACATTGTGGACATTTTTTGAGGACTGCTTTTATGCCAGACCTTGTGATAAGTGTTTATTAAATATGGTCTCATTCAGGGTACTAAGAATGAGTGAACCAGTCAGAACACAACAAAGAGCCAGATGCTCTGGTATAAAAGATTGTATAGAATTCTGACAGCTACTAGAGCAACTAAACCATAGAGTTCCTGGAATCTCAGTCTGTTACTTGGATTTTGTTTATGCTTCTTATACCTTTGTGCTGACTCCTGCTTTTGAAGTATTCAACACCAGCCTGGTTTTCAAGAATGCGCCATCAACCCACTGAAACAAGATGTAGAAGATAAAATGGGGGACAATAAAGGAGAGTGGGAGACCAGAAAGGACACTATTAAAATAAGCCAGGTGAAAGAGTTTTAAAATAGGGTGGTAGCAGTGAAATGGGAAATAAACGAATCCAATGAGCTATGATATGAAGAATATAGCACAATAAATTGACGTGACATTTTCAGGGAATTTATGTCCACAATGAACACCTAATTGTTTTATGTAATTTAAGTGCTTTGTCAACTGGTATATTTGTTTCAACATGTCAACCCAAAAAAAGGGCCTACTTTGGAGACTGAATTTCTCAGTTTTAAATACTTTGGGCAACATGTAGATACAGCCTAAGACTTAATTCTAAGAAGAGTGACAGAAAGGAACATGACCTTCCATGATGATTCTATCTGTGCCAACAGAAAGGGGATATAGCATGCCTCAATCTAAAACCTTCTTTCCTAAAATATTAATATCCTGAATGACAGGCCTAAGATACACACTGAGTGCTATTCTAATGGCACCTGGCCAAGAAACGTCCTTTTTAATACCATTTCATTAAGCACTCTATAAAAAATAGTTTACTGCTAAAATTTATTCACAGAAAATAGAAACAGAATCAATGAAGCACTTTCCTCAGCATATCCTTCTAAACAGTCTCTTGCATATACTAGTTTAATTTGTCTTGTTATTCTCTCATTCTTTCCAGAAAGGCTTTTATTTTGCCATTTTAATCTCCCAGTGCAGGACATTTAGAAGTAATCCAAATATCCTAACAATGACCTGTCCCATGTAGTCCCCAGTTATTTTGATACAAAAGCTGCCAGTAAGCCATGAGACATCAGAAGGAAAACATAAGTCCTATACAGTCATTTAGACACTTAAACATGGTGGTATCTAGAAGACCTGTCTGTTTCATGACTTTTCTTTTTCCTTTTCAATTCAGCAAATACTGTTTCTATCACTGTTCTTCAATATTTGCTTTTGGGAGGTGACTCACTTCAATTTGCCTGAGGCCTTGAAGAAAATACCTGGGGACACCTGACAGGTCTTTTAAAGATTTCTGGAAGATGATTCAATGGCAAATTCAATCATTTCATACTATTATATTTGTTGATGAATATCAGACTTTGATCAGCTAGTCATTAATTTAGAAGGCAAACTTTCAGACTCCTTTCACTGAACTCTGAATTTATTAGTTTAATCACATATTTCATAACAATTCCCCAGTTGTTTTCATGGCCATCCTGAAAGAAAAGCCCCTAGGCAAGAGGCTAGCACAAATATTAAAACCACTTGACAGGATTGCTCCTAAGGTTCTGCCTTTACGGGAAATTTCATCTCCAGATCTTATTTAACTAGCTAAAAGACTCACATCTTTTTATGTTCTAATGTTCGCCTACAAACCCATAGTTATAGTAACCAAGAGCAACCACTTAGTCTCAAAGAATTCTCTGTTTTGAAGTAATGGACCAGCTTTCTCAGCTTCGTTGCTGTCCAAAATGCTTATGGACTTAGAAGCGAAATAGTCTACTATTCTTTCTTTTGCCATACTTTCAAATGGCAATAAAAATGTCAAAATGTCCATTTTCTTGGGAATGCCTACCTGGTTTTTATGTGTACATCTGAAATGTAAAAGTAAGCAGCATAGGAAAAAAACCAAGAGGTCAGGTATGAAGAAATGCAGGATTGACAGAAAGCATACAAAAAGAATATTGAGAGAAGACCATGCAGAAACTGGATATATGTAATATGTGTGTAAATATATACATATATATGTATTTATATATTTCATATATATATATATATATATATATATATATATAGTTAAAGAAAAGGAGGTTAGGAATGTTGGAGGGAGTGGGAGGATACAAAAGAAGTTGGAATGGGGAGAAATAGGGGTGAAATGATATCAATGCAAAAACTCATGAATGAAATTTTCAAAAAAATAAATTAAAAATAATAACATAGCCAAAGACAGGAAACGAAACACCTTTAGATCTAAAAATTTTCCAAAACTGCATCACCTACATGTGTTCTTTCTTGCAGTTACAACGTGAAAGCCATGATATAGTTCAAGCTGCTAAAGAACACTATAGAGCATGAAAAATCTAGTCTATCCTGACTCCCCTCAGCATCTTCATTCAGTTCAGAATCATTTTGTGATGACCCATGAATTTACTTTTACGTTTTATGCAAAAAAATAGTCTCATAAAAGTTTTCACATTATAGTTTGACAATATAACAATTTCATAGCCGTGTAGCTATCAAACATTTGCAAAAAAAATCACTATTAATTCTAAGAAGCTTTTCCTAGCGCTCATAAAAATAGGTCAAATGGGTCTTCCTTTGGTGCTCACAACATCTGCAGGATCTTCAGATACAATAGGCGACAGTCACAGAAACAGACAGAACAGAATTCATCATGAAACTTCAAACAGTACTTATCACCAGACTACACTGGTACTATACTATAAAAGAAGTAAAGTTATAAATTCTGTAAAATTATCTTATGAATAGCATGATTATATTATATTACAGTCTTGATTATGTTAAAATGTTTCATTTATCAAATATATGTCAACGTTTGGAATTTCTTCTGTGGAATCTTTACAAATTTGCCTCAGTGCCTCAGGACATATGAGATGCATAGGTCCCAAAAGACCCTAATAGCATTTCCACTTGGCTTAAAGCATCTCTTAAACCAGATGTTCTCACCCATGCTGGATTTTAGAAGCACCTAGCAATTTTAAATGTCACCAATGCCTGGGCTCCACCCTCACCAGTTGAAATCAAAATACTGGTGAATGACCCTGGCATCTTACTTGTGAAACGTTCTGCCAAGTGATTCTTAATGCACTTTGAGGAACTAACACCGTTTAAGGACAAAATCAAGTCTTTCCATCCCTGTCTCTATCCAAGACGCATTCAGGAAAGACATACTAAGTGAATGAATGGTCCATCTCTCCATGTATCTCAACTAATTTTCTTGGTTTATCAGTTCAATCAGGCATTTTCTTCCCATTACTAAATCAGTGTTCTCAGTACCTGCCTGGGATCTCACATTTCTTAGGAGGATTATTTAAAAACTCTTTTCCCAAAGATAGACATGGTGGTGCTTGGCTATAATCTCAGCACTTGGGCCATGGAGGGAGAGAATGGGGAGTTGAAATTCATCATTTGCTACACAGTAAGTTTCCAGGGCAGCCTGGGATACATGATTCCCTGTTTCAAAAGACAAGAATAGAAGTCATATCTCAAATCTCTACTCCAGACTTGTAAGACAAATTGCTAAATGGTCTTATTATTAAAAAAAAAAAAACCCTCAGAGACAGATATTGGGGTAAAAACTGAGAGATCAGGGAAGCAGAAAGAAGCCAGGCAAGTTCCTACAGCTAGAAATCCTCAGCCAAAGAGAGACCTACTTCCTATATACCCACATCTATATCCCTTCCTATCCCTGCCATCTCACTTCCTCTCTCCACCCAGCTACATCACTTCCTCTTTCTGCCCAGCTCTGTCACTTCCTGTCTATCTGTACAGACCTCCAGACCTATATGGTTAACTAGTGTTGGAATTTAAAGGCGTGTGACACCACACCTGGCTCTGTTCCTAGTGTGCCCTTGAACTCACAGAGATCTGGATGAAAATCTGCCTCCCAAATGCTAGGATTAAAGGTGTGTGCTACCATTGCCTAACCTCTATGTTTATTATAGTGGCTAGCTTTTTCCTCTGATCCTCAGATAAGTTTTATTGGGGTGCACAAAGAAAATATCACCACACAGACTGCTGAATCATATCCACTTGACTGGAGCTCAAGAATCAGAACTCTTTTTTTTTTTTTTTTTTTTTGGTTTTTTTGAGACAGGGTTTCTCTGTGTAGCTTTGCGCCTTTCCTGGGACTCACTTGGTAGTCCAGGCTGGCCTCGAACTCACAGAGATCCACCTGGCTCTGCCTCCCGAGTGCTGGGATTAAAGGCGTGCGCCACCACCGCCCGGCCGAATCAGAACTCTTAAAGGTCATGGCGCTCGCCTTTAATCCCAGTACTCAGGAGGCAGAGGCAGGTGGATCTCTGTGAGTTCGTGGCCAGCCTGGTCTACAGAGCTAGTTCCAGGACAGCCAAGGCTACACAAATAAACCCTGTCTTGACAACCAAAAAAATGCTAAAGACAATTGTTGTCATTAGTTTCTCATGAAGTCACTGCACGGCTATATGTCAGTATCATTCATAAAAGGTACCTACTTTACAGGAAGCCTTACTGAGTTCATTCTACTTTGATCCAATTCATTTTGTAACTGCTTTTCATGAAATATTTTAAGTGGAGGGAGGAGTTTTTTTCCCATAATTTAAACCACAATGGTCAATATGAAATAGGTCACTCATATCTATTGTATAGACTACATATTACTATCTAGCCTAATCTGAGCCCTTTGCTATGTTCTGCACAATTCATAGATGTTGACAGTTCACCGATGTTACCGCTCATGTGTGTCCTCTAGAACCCTCAGCCTTTTCCCTTCCATCCAACTTGGGAAATGTACCTGAGACTAGACTGAGCTCACTAGCCTGTTTTTTTTTTTTCTTCTAAATCTCTGGTTTATTTTTAAACTACTTTTTCTTCTCTTCTGTGCTAAAATTAAACACCTCTAATAAATCTTGACTAACATTCAAAACAGTGGCACTAGATTGCATGCAATTTTCCTTCAATTCTCTAACAAAATTCCTTTGGTTCTTTGTATTACTTTCATACCTTAGTTTTATTTCCCCTAATCTTTCTTCTCCTAAGGAATGAGGCTGCTTTTCTAGAACAGTCTTCAGTTAGTCCAACCTGCAGCTTGCCACATCACAAAGGCTAATGAGTTCATGATTCTCACACTTTTACACGTTTCCTAATTATCACAACAAACACATATTTAGGAAAACAAGAACAGGCCCATGATTAAGTCATTGCCCCAAGAATGGAATTTAGAACCTTCTAGAATAACTATAATTGAGTATCTGGCTGAGTTCTTTCCTCAAGAAACTAATTTAATGTACACCTATTAAAATAATGCCTTTCTGGATGTATTCATCTGATTTAAGGATATTGTCAATATGTAGACACACAGACAAACACAAGTGAACATACACACAGGGTAGAAATAATCATATAATCAGGCATTTGTAATTTAACCAGAAGAATTATTAGCAATTCTATTTTATAATGAAAGGAATCAAATGAGAGCTGGGGAATATAAGAATCTGTGAGATTTAGAGGGAGAACAATATACGGGGTTGGAGAAAATGAACATAAATAGGAAGTTAGGCATTCAGGATGCAACTTTACTATAATTTTCATTTTGAGTAGGCTAGATTTTTTAAAAAAAAACTTGCATTAGCAATGAAAACAAGTTCTACTTTCAGATGCCAACTCCCCTCTGCCAGCTAACTCTGTAGTCATTAGCCACACTGCCTTGCTTTCCTATCGTTTGGAGTGCAGGAGTCTTCTGCCCACTTCCTGAAGAATGCTTGTCAATGAGGAGGAATGTGGAGAAGGGATGATGGGGGCTAGATGTTGTGCTGACTTTCCTTAAGCTACAAACTTCATCACTCAGTTTCTCCCTTCCCTATCAGTGGGCCATATAAAGTACTGGAAAGAGAGTGGAGTCCCAGAGGGAGGTTCATTCTCACTCTTCCTAGTTCCCTGCTTGCTTCCCTCCATCTCTGCCCTGGGTATTGATATTTAAAACTGACAATTGACAGATAATGAATTTCCTATTTCCTCTCAAGAAAATATATTGTTTCTGGGGTTTGCTTTGCTTTTCTTTTGTTTTCCTGTCACAGGTTCATTAGAGTCAGATTATTGTGCCTGGCTTCCAAGAGCCATTGACCACTAGGGAAAGTTCTCAACTTCTCATTAGCTTTCTGGTTCCATGAAGAGCTTGGCTCTCTACTAGCCACACTCTCTTATTTCTGTTTCTGTAGCACTGCATACAGATTGGTAGACTATTTCCTGGCACCAAGAGTGTTATCTGAAAGGCAGTATAAAACTGTATAGATCTTGACCAATTCAAGAAATCGCTTCAGAGAATTTGTAAAAATCCTAAATCACGCCGGGAGGTGGTGGCGCACGCCTTTAATCCCAGCACTCGGGAGGCAGAGCCAGGTGGATCTCTGTGAGTTCGAGGCCAGCCTGGGCTACCAAGTGAGTTCCAGGAAAAGGCGCAAAGCTGCACAGAGAAACCCTGTCTCGAAAAAAAAAAACCAAAAAAAAAAAAAAAAAAATCCTAAATCACATGATCTGTCAATGTTGTAAGGAGTTTGAAGGTCATATATCCTAGTGGTATTTAAAACTTCAAGTGTATGTCTGTGGTGGGGGGGCAGGAGGAAGAGAGCTGGAAAAGGATTTTCTAAAAGATTTTTTTTTTATCATGTGTGCATGTGGTTTTGGTGCACAAGTGTGTGAGTGCATGTGTGTGCACATGTGGGTTTATGCATGTGAAGACCTAGAGGTTGGTTATCTGGTGGTTTCCTCTATAGCTTTTCTACCTTATTCATTGAGTCAGGGTCTCCCAGTCAACCCTAGAACTCATAAAGATGGTTGGATAATATTCACAGATAGCTTACACTGGGGCTCCCCGCTCTCTATCTTGCAAGGCTAGAATTATAGGCAAGGTGCCATACCTTCTGGGCATTTGCACAGATTCAGGGGATCCTGACTCCAGTCCTCTTGCTTGCCAAGCTGAGCCATCTCCCCATCTCTAAAAGAGAATTTGTATGTAAACTTGATTCTTTAACTGAAATAAACTGAAATACTTAGATTTCAATCATCCAGCCTCTTCTTATCCATCACTCAGATACCATGAAGTATAGATCCAGAGATCTAATGCTTCCCAGAACATTGCTGAAAGACCACTGAGCTGTTAAAAATCACCTGATAAAAAATTGATATCAACACCAGGAAGCAAAATTTATCTAAAGTCAGACAGAAACTCACTGGTGGAATCAAAAGGAAAACCAAGGTCATCTGGTAGCCAATACAAAGTAATTTCTAAATACCATTTAACAAAACCTGAGCATGGTGGTGCATGCCTGGAGTCCTAGCATTTGAGAGGCAAGGGCAGGATGCTCAGAAGTCCTAGGAGATCCTCAGTTAAACAGCAAATTTGAGGCTACTGTCAGATACAGGATGCCTCAAGAAGAAAAACCTACCACAAAATATTTTAATATAATTTATCCAACTTTTTCAAAAGATCAAGAATTAAACCTGGGGCTGGAGAGATGGCTCAGCACCTGTAGCTAGAGTTTTCCTGCCTGGCCCACAGTCAGGATAAATCTCTGTCTAACCCGCCAGTCCCACAGCTGCTTAGACCCAACCAAGTAAATACAGAGATTTATATTGATTACAAACTGTATGGCAGTGGCAGGCTTCTTCCTAACTGTTCTTATATCTTAAATTAATCCATTTCTATAAATCTATACCTTGCCACGTGGCTCATGGCTTACCGGCGTCTTCACATGCTGCTTGTCATGGCGGTGGCTGGCAGTGTCTCCCTCAACCAGCTTCCTGTTCTCTCAATTCTCCTCTCTGTTAGTCCCGCCTATACTTCCTGCCTGGACACTGGCCAATCAGTGTTTTATTTATTGACCAATCAGAGCAACAGATTTGACATACAGACCATCCCTCAGCAAGCACCTAAAAGCACTGGCTGCTCTCCCAGAGGACTTGGGTTCAATTCCCAGCAACCACATGGAAGCTTACAACTGTCTGTAACTCCAGTTCCAGGGGATCTAACAGCCTCACACAGACATACATGCAAATAAGACAACAATGCATATAAAATAAAAATAAATAAATCATTTACAAAATAAAAAGAAAAAAGAAAAAATCTTCTGTTCATTGTAAATAATTTGGAAATTAAATAAAAAAACAAATGAAGTAGCAGAAAAAGATCTCAGAATTCTATCAGCTAGAGAAAACAATTTGGGTTCTCTAGTCCTTCAATATGTACAAAATATTTTTTTATAAACTTACAATGTGTCTTATGTGACATCACTTTAATCATTGACTATTATTGTATTTAATATATTCTAATTTATTCAAATAATTTTATTTAGTATCATTTGGAAAAGAATCATCTGCATTAAATATTCATATGCTTAACTATGAAGCCTAATACAACATATGTTCTTAAGTAGGCTAACTTAAAGGAACCACAAAATTCAGCCACTAATAAGTAAAAGTATATTATATATGTATTTTAAGTAAGCTTATAAAATAATGCATTTGCCTGTGACTTTTTCAAACATCCTTAGTGTTATTTATCTCTTTCCTTCTTCTCCCCTTGTATTATCAACCCTCCCTGTCCTAGTTGCTTGCTAATGTTGTGATAAGACACTGAATGAAAGCAACTTGAGAGAAGAAAGGGTTTACTACATATTACAGGTTATGGTCCATCATTGAAGGAAGCCAGGGCAGAAACTTAAGGCAGGAAACTGAGGCAGAGATTATGAAGTCTGGCTTACTCAGCTACCTTCTTATACAGCCTAGGCCCATCTGCCCATAACAACACCACTCACAATGTGCTGGACCCTCCTTTATCAATTAGCAATTAAGAAAATGACTCAAAGACAGGATCACACACCAGTCTGATGGAGGCAATTCCTCATCTGAGATTCCCTTTTCCTAGGTGAATCTAATTTGTGTCAAGTTGACAAATCCTAACCAGTACACTTTGCAAATCCCATTTAAAGACACCCTTGATTTACTCCTTCTCCCCTTCATAATACCTGTACACAGTGTGTGTGTGTGTGTGTGTGTGTGTGTGTGTGTGTGTGTGTGTGTGTGTGTGGTGTGTGAAAGAGAGAGAGCAAGATTTAAATGAAGTTATACCTCTTGGTCTGATGATACTCCCCACAAGAGCCATAGATGTTTTAACAAAATCCAAAATCCCCAAGTACCAGACATAAGAAACCTCCATTGAGTTGCTGGTCAGGGGAATCCAAGATACTCCCAAAACAATGTAATTAATTACTGTTGTCTGTGGTTGCCTCCCAGAGATTGAAGGTAAGTCCCTATTGCTGAAGACACCACAAACTTCAGACACAGGATCTGCCCTGAAAACCTCTTCCCTAATGACTAGCATTCATAAGGTACCAAGGGAGGGAAGCAGACAATAATCTACCATGTTGTAATGCCTATGGACCTCAACAACAAATACCAAAAGATATCCCTAATGATGCAATAGTAGCACTTATAGCTTGAGGATAACTGTGGTGGTTAGTTTTTGTCATGAATTCAAAAGGGAGTGAGAGACAGGGGAGAAGTTGGGAAGGGAGAAGAAGGGGTGGAGGTGGTATAAACACAGTACTCATGTATGAATTTTTCAACAGAAAAGAGTGCTGGTATCTTTGAATGTGATCTTACAACTCTAATGGAAGAGAAGCTAAGTTCAAGATGCTTAGTTAATTAGATCACCTTAACTGTCTTTAAGCACATTCTCCAACAACTACTTCACCATGCACCCTACTTACCCTATCCTTCTAGACAGGTCCCAGCTATTTCAATATAGTCTCTACTGTAGCAGGTTTTCTTTTTGGCCACCAACCAGCTCCCAAATCATGACAAGGAGACTTATTATTAGTTATGAATGCTTGGCCTTATCTTATGCTTGTCCCACTAGCTCTTATGACTTAATTTAACACGTTTCTCACCATCTTCATTTTGCCTTGGTTTTTTTTCCCTTTCTTTCATTCTGTGTGTCCTACTATGTGTCTGGCTGGCTGGTGGCTGCCTGGCTGCCTGGCCCTGGGCGTCTTCCTCTCTATCTCCCTTGTTCTCGGGAACCTAGATTCCTTCTTATTCTCTCAGCCTGCCAGCCCCGCCTATCTCTCTACTGCCTAGCTATTGACCGTTCAGCTTTTTATTAGACCAATCAGGTGCCTTAGACAGGCAAGATAAAAAAAATGCAGCACATCTTTACACAGTTAAATAAGTGCAGCATAAACAAATGGAACACATCTTTGCCTAGTTAAAGTAATATTCCACAACACTGTACCCTGATTGATATCTTAAGCAAGAATCTGTCATTGGTAATCATCATCATCATTTACTAAAATGTTGCCGCATCTTACTTATGGTTCTTTGACTTCAAATTTATACATAGATAAAGTAAATAAAAAGTGAGACTTTATGGTACTCTATAATGTGACTCTGACCTGACTTTTCATTCATCCCCTGAAGACCCACTTAGGTTGGGCATTGAAAAAAATAAGTTTTTTTGTGTAAAAGAGGAAAGAATGTAAAGCTGGGTGGGTAGGGGCTGGGGAAATCTTGGCAGAGTAGTGAAAAGAGGAATAATAATAATAATAATAATAATAATAATAATAATAATAATAATAAATCATATAATTAACCCTCATTTGAGAGCTGACAGATACTCAGTTTCTTAGTCTCAAGCGGGAGATACATAATTAGTTTAATCATAACACTGCTGTCTAAGACATTTCCTTAGACTTTAAGCTCAATCTTCACTGTGGTGATATATCATGAAAATATCTCTTAAATTCTAAAAGACTAGAAGTTTGCTGGATTTCACAGCTGAGTTAATAACAGACCTTGAGGTAAATTAAGACTTATGACTGATAGCCTACTGTGTACCCAGGCTGTTTGTTTAACCTGTCTTTAAGAGAACAATGTAACAGCCAACCTTACTTGTCTTAGATTCCTACGTAATCAACTTTTACAACCTAAACTAATTCATCACTTTAATCTTAAGACTCACAGGACAAATAGCCAAATGAATGGAAACACATGAACTATGAACCAATGGCTGAGGGGTCACCAACTGGATCAGGCCCTCTGAGTGGGTGAGACAGTTGATTGGCCTGATCTGATTGGGAGGCATCCAGGCAGTGGGACCGGGTCCTGTGCTCATTGCATGAGTTGGCTGTTTGAAACCTGAGGCCTATGCAGGGTCGCTTGGCTCGGCCTGGGAGGAGGGGACTGGACCTGCCTGGACTGAGTCTACCAGGTTGATCTCAATACTCGGGGGAGGCTTTGCCCTGGAGGAGATGGGAATGGGGAGTGGGCTGGGGGGAAGGGGAGGGGGGCGGGAGGGGGGAGAACAAGGGAATCCGTGGCTGATATGTAGAACTAAATTATATTGTAAAATAAAATAAAATATAATAAAAATAATAAAAAAAAACTTAAGACTCTTCCATACCCTTGACCTAGAGAACAATATATGTGTGTCAGTTTGTGTGTTATTATGATAATAATTTTCTGAAAACAGCAAGTAGGATGAAAGTGGCCTTCTAAAATAGATATGCACCATGAATGTTCAAAGTAACATACAGATACTGCCTGATAGCATATATTTGTTATTCAGGTCAGTTGGGGTCAGTTGGAGTCAGTAGAGTTTCATCTCTTATAAAACACTGTTAAAGATTTTTGTCAAGTATCTCTCACTCCTCCATGTGATGCTTTCTGTGCTATTCAATAAAAGAACAATGACCTTTGTTAAGGACATAGATACAGACAATACTGACAGCGTTCAGGCAGGCATAGGGACACAGATTCAGAGTCATGCAACAGACATATTACAGATAAGCCAGAAATTGTAACAGAGAGACAAAAGACACAGGAACAGAAAAGTAGAGAATTCAAATCTGGGCTCACTCTTGGTTAAACTAGTCAAAGATGAAGGGATTTGCTTCCTCACTTTAATGTGACATTAGCATATTAGTGATTCTGAGTTGATAACAAATGCAGTAAACACACATTTGGTGCCTCATGTGAGGACCCTTTGATGAGCACATAAGGAATTTCCAATGCATTGAAATTGGTACACTTTGCATGGCTAGGTTTCTCAACCTAGGTTCTAGGTACATGATTCACTATTGCCCAATTTTTCCTGAATATCTTATTCGGCCATTCCACAATGTCTAACTTCCAACAATGGTTTACGATCTTAAATTCACTGAATTGTTAATGCTTGTTTTGATACCTTCTTGTTGCAACTCCCTCAAGGATTTGCACCTTCCTATCCCTCTTTGTTTTTTGTGTGATATAGTTTTTTTAGAGATTAAATATGTATTTAATTTCTTTTCAGAAAAAAACTACATTTTCTCAATATAGAGTATTGAATCAGTATGTACTGCGATTCACCTGCATGTAATATGTACTCAATATATGAAATAGAAAATTATAGATAGTCCCACCAATTTAGAGACAAGCATTTTTAAATTCTTACATTATTCAAAAGAAATACAATGAGAGAACATATGTAACCCTAAACTTTCAAGAGCTACAATGAAATGTTTAAAAATGGAGGTAAATAAATTAATGGTGTATTTTATTCAATCTAATACCAAAATAACATTATTTATGTGTTATCAATACAAAATCATTAATGAATATTTTACACATTTTATATAGTTTTCAAAGTTTAGTGTGTAGCAAATCACAGGCTCTAACTAGCACACTACTTGGTCAACATCCACATGTATCCAGTGGCTACCATATTGTACAAAGCTGGTTAGCAGTATATCCTTACAAATATTTGCTAGGTGTATAAATATTTTAAATATACTGATTGACTCAAATGCAAACATACTGCCTATATTTTTATAACCTACTTTTTTCTCTAAACTTGAAAGTATTCCATATTACCATCAAAAAGTCTTCCTAATCCTTTTTACTGAGCATCATTTCCTTTATTGGCCTGTCTTTCTTGCTATTGCTCATTATTCTAATATCTCTCTTTTTCCTATTCTATTTGATTTCTGTCAGTTGTAGATGTAAAAATTTGACCTAACACAGTTCTTTTTTTAATATTTTTATTTTATAATGAATTTAATTTTACATATCAGCCATGGATTCCTCTGTCCTCCCTCCTCCCACTCCCCAACCTTCCTCCCCAATCCACCCCCCATTTCCACCTCCTCCAAGGCAAGGTCTCCCTTGGGGAATCAGCCCAGCCTGGTGCCTACAGTTGAGGCAGGTCCAGTCCCCTCCTCCCTGGACCAAGGCTGAGCAAAATGTCTCAGCATAGGCCCTAGGTTCCAAAAAGCCAGCTCATGCACCAAGGACAGGTCCCAGTCCCACTGCCTGGGGGACTCCTAAACAGTTCAAGCTCATCAACTGTCTCACTTATCCAGATGGACTAGTCCAGTTCCATGAGGGCTCCTCAGCTATTGGTTCACAGTTCATATGTTTCCACTAGTTTGGCTATTTGTCCCTGTGCTTTTTCCAATCATGGTCTCGATATCTCTTGCTCATATAATCCCTCCTCTCTCTTGTCGGTTGGACTACTGGAGCTCCACCTGGGGCTTGGCCATGGATCTCTGCATCTGCTTCCATCAGTCACTGGATGAGAGTTCTATCATGACAGTTAGGGTGTTCAGCCATCCAATCACCAGAGTAGGTCAGCTCAGGCACTCTCTCAACCATTGACAGTAGTCTATAGTAGAAGTATCTTTGTGGATTTCTGGAGGCCTCTCTAGCCCTCTGCTTCTTCCTATTCCCATGGGGTCTTCATTTATCATGGTATCTCTTTCCTTGTTCTCCCACTCTGTTCCTGATCCAGCTGGGACCTCCTGATCCCCTAAACTCTCTTTGCCCTGACCCTTGCCCTCCATTACTCCCCCCTCACCCCCAGTTTGCTCATGTAGATCTCACCCATTTCTCTGTCTTTGGGTGATCCCTGTGTCTTATTTAGGGTCCTCTTTACTAGGTAGCCTCCCTGGAGTTGTGAGTTGCAGTCTGGTTATCCTTTGCTTTACAACAGCTCTTTAATATATGGAGAATATCCATTATCTGTCATAATTGTTGTAAGTTGTTTACCAATTTGTTTCTCTATAGCATTATTATACTCTACTTTGATCCCAAAGGCACACACAAATGTGCCTGTGTGTTTACAATGCTTCAATCATTTCACACATATTCTTGGCTTTATATCATATTCAGAAAATCGTTATCTGTTTGATATCATGTAAACATTATGAAAGCATTCACTTGCATTTTCTTTTAATATCTTTATATAAAAATGTAACCATTGTGGACTATTATTTAGTGTGCTATGTAAATAGACATAATTTTCACATCTTCCTAACTAATTGTCATCAAATTCTTTGTAGGATAATCCAGTATTTTCAGATGCTTTAAGGTATAATAGCTTAGCATATTTTTGAATGAATAGAGAGATATTAGTTCTGAATATTCTATCCAATCTTCTTGGTCTATCTGGCTACTCCTACGCCTGTTATATATATATTAATTTTTTATAGACTATTTTGACATCTAGTAAGATAAATCTTCTCCTTCAAAATTAGTTGTTTTATATTTTTAATGGCTTTAGCTATACAATATTTTATTCTTCAAGATAAGCTAGTATATAAATTTGTCAATTTTTCCCCAAGAAATCTTTGTAATGTTTTATTTGAAAACTATGTAAAGATAATACATATTTTTAAATATTGATGGTATCTATCCATTTATTCTTTGTGACATAGTATATAATAAATTATCATAAATTGCCTATCATTATTATATATGCATATAGTAAAAATAAACTTGAGAGTAAATAGTACTGAAACCTTCTGATTCTAATTGTTTTTATTTACATGACTTATCTCTTATTTACAGTGAGATGTACTAAAATTGCCTACTATAATTGTTCTCCTATATGTGTAAATCAAGAACTACATAATTCAATAAAATATAATATTTCACTATATGCATTTCATGACAATTTAACTAGTTCCTTAATAATGGACAGCTTTTTGTTATCATGTCTTGACATACAATTACGTGTGTACACACTATAATAAACATTTAGGCTGACATTTGCAAAAGTCATTAGGGTTAATTGCCAAAAAAAATTAAGTTGTTAAATAAATGTATAGTTTGTCATATTACAAACTGTTTTCCAGAATATTTGCATGAATTTACAATTCAATTAACAATGTATAAATTGCTTATGTCCCAACATCTTCAACATTGCGTCATTTGCTGATCTGATAAACATTGAAATCTTATTTTGGGTGGGTTTTTTTATTATAAAAGGAAATGGAATTATTATATTTATATTTACTAATAATTTTTACTACTCAGGTTAGATTGCTTGTTCATACCTTCTATTCATTTTTTATTGAATTATTATTTTTCCTAATTCATTAAGACATTTAGGAATAAATTTGCTCTTTTTCCCATCTTGTATGTTGCAGATACGTTTTCCTAGCTTTGAATTATTGTATGTTACTTTTTTGTTGATGATATTATTTTAACTATGTAGAAGTTTTGATTTTAAAAATAAATAGATCCATAAGCAGAAATTAGATTGAAGAATCATAAAAAGTCTCTCTACCAAAAAAAGAGAGAGAAATCCAGGACCTGATGGATTTATTGCAGAATTCTACCAGGACTTTGAAAAAATTAATACCAATATTACATAAATTATTCTATAAAATAATAAAGAAAGGGGGTATTCCAAACTCTTGCTATGAAGTCAATATTACCCTAATACTCAAACAAATAAAAACCCAACCAAAGAGAGGGAGAGAATTGTAGTCCAATATTCCTGATGAACATAGATACAAAAATTCTCAGTAAAAGACTTGCATATACAATTCCATATCACATAAAAATATCATTAATCATTGCCAAATTAGTTTCCTCCCAGCAATGTGATGGCTAAACATACATAAATCAATAGATATAATTCATCACTTAAATGAAATAAATCAGAAATCACATGATCACCTACATAGACAGAGAAGAGGCTTTCAAGAAAATCTAATATAACTTCATTATAAAAGTCATGAAGAAGCTAGGAATGCAGGCAATATAACTCAACATAATAAAGACGGTATGTGGCAAGCCCCTAGCTAATATCATACTAAATGGAAAAAAGAAACTCAAAGCATTTCCACTAAGATCAGGGTGTGGGCTCCCTCCATTTCTAGTTATATGACAAGAGAAGGAATTAAAAGCAAGACACTCCGGGCAGTGTTGGTGCACGCCTTTAATTGCAGCACTCGGGAGGCAGAGGCAGGCGAACTCAGCACTGTGAGTTCGAGGCCAGCCTGGGCTACAGAGTGAGATCCAGGACAGGCTCCAAAGCTACACAGAGTAACCTTGTCTCAGAAAACCAAAAAAAAAAATACATATGGTAAAATAAGTAACTCTTTTGCAGATGATACTAAGAAATTGCCTGAAGAAAAAGTAGGGAATGCATTTTAACTTACAGGCACAGTTAAGGACATCCTGAATAGGCTCCAGTATCATAGGAAATAAGATCAACAATTGATAAATGGAATCTTAGGAAAATAAAAATCTTCTGTACAATCACTGAAGTGAAGAGGCAGCACAAAGAATAGAATCAAATCATTGCCAATTAAATATTTTACGGAATGTTAGTACGTAGGATATACAAAGAACCACAAAAACTGAACACCAAGACAACAACCAATCAAACGAAAGACTATGGAACTTAATGGAAATCTCTCAAAAGAACAAATATAAACTACTATGAAATACTTTAAAATATGTTAAACATGTATTACCACCAGGAAAATGCAGATTAAAGTTACATTAAAAGATTTCATGTCACTCCAGTCAAAATGGCCATTATAAGGAATACAAATGACTACAAATTTTAGCATGTATGAGAGGAAGTGGGAATTCTTATATGTTCTTATAGATGTGTAAACTACTGCAGCTACTTTGGAAATGAGTCTAGAGTTTTCTTATAAAAACTAGAAATAGATCCACCATTTTACTCAGCTATACTACTCCTGTGTATATGCTCAAAAGACTTTATTTCTTACTATAAAGATACTCAGACATCCATGTTCATTGTCTCTCTAGTAACAATAACTATGAAATTGAATCAATGTAGATGCCAATCAATTGATTAATAAATAATAAAAATGTAGTACATGCACACAATGGAATATTACTCAGCTGTGAACAAAAATGAAATCATGAGATTTGAAGGCAAATGGATAGAATTAGAAGAAAAAAATTACAATGTGTGAGTTCACCCAGACCCACAAAGACAAATATATAATTTTCTCTCTTACAAAAGGTTCCTAGCTTCAAATCTTTGGCTTTGTCTGTTTAGCATGGAGTATGGGTAGAAACTAGGAAATTAGAAATATGCCATTTGTCAGGGGAATGTATATAGGAAAGGACACTAGTAGAACATAGTTGAAATGAAAGCGGATTGTATTGGAGGCAGAAATGCTTAAGCAGGTGGTGCAGTGATAGGGATGGGGAAATGAGAGGTCAGAGGAAAACTTAACCAAAGTGAAGTGTGTTTGAAAAAGGTACTTGTAAACCTATGATCTTTCAAACTAATTTTAAGAATATACATAGTAAGGAGGCAGTAGAATATTTGTGATATTCAAGAACAGGGAGAGAATACTAGGAGCTAAGGCTTTGAATGGGAATGGGGACATGGTAAAGGAAGGTGGATGTGGGTTAACCAAATCTAAGAATGTAGACAGACACGTTATGAAATCCCACTAGTTTAATAGAGCATAGACAGAGGATGTGAGATCAATTTTATCTCTCAGTAGCTCTTTGTAATGACAGCTTGCTCTTATTTAATAGATACAATAACTTCTCAAATGCACCCAGAAAATGAACTGGAATTTTTTCAGTCATTTCCTGTTTCTTACATTAACTCTGTTTTGGTGAGGCCAAACTATTGATTGTTCAACTTAAAAACCTTCTATCAAATAGGAGATTCTGTCTGGAGATCTGATGATTTTTTTAAAAATTTTCCATCCATACCTAAAAGTGAACTGTAAATCAAACACCATCAATAGACTGATTCTACAATATCCATACTGATCATGATGGGAAGCCTTTCCCATCTTAGAAAAGAGGACTCCGAAGAGAGATGGTGGTCATTACAGGACCTAAACAGCTACTCAACAGACTTTGTGTCCCTTGAAAAGACAATCTTTCACCAGTACCCTTTTTTGACTTCAGCTTGTATGACTTTCAGAGCTGACTATATTCTGCTGGCATGAAAGTTGTCTGTCAGCGGGGAGGAGCAAAGAACTTACTGGGAAGATCAAACTTGTTAGTGAAAGAAGGAAGTGCTACATCCCACATACTAATCTGGGAGTGCCAGAATATGGAGGGAAAAACAGTGCCAGAAATATCTGCCACATTAGCAAGTTCAGCCCCAATTGCCCGGAGCACTCCCAACACCAAAGGATGCCTAGAGATTTGTTCAGATGCTGGGATCAGAAAGCCTAGGTTCAAGCCACTTCTTGGCCAATTATTAGTTATATGACCTTAAGAAAATTAATCAACTTATTTGATATATTTTTTTCTTTTAAGGCAACAAAAATACTAGTGTTTTCATCATAAAACTGTAATATGAACATAGTTTAAATGGAACAGAAAAACCACATACACAGGTTGGCAAGATTTCTCAGCAGGTAAAGGTGTTATTGACAAGCATAATGTCCTGAATTTTATCTCATGAACCCACATAGTAGGAGAGACCTGTCTCCCACAAGTTGTCCTCTGGCCCCCATAAGTGCCACCCCCAACACACAAATAAATAAATGACTTTTATTTTATAATTTTAAATGCATGTACAATACATTGAAATTCCTGAAGTCCTTTCATTTTCTCCCTCTTTCATTATTGAAAGGTAGTTTCAAACCGAATACTTGACACTTTAGCTTGGCTATATGCAACAAGAATAGTCCAGCCAGTCCTCACGTGTTCTATAGCCTTGTTGGCCTTCATGGGACTTTCCATAACAATCTAGATTATACTGAAAATGACGTTTTAACCAGAGTTCTGTTGCTCAACAGCATTTTATTTGGTTCAATTTCCCTTGGGGAGAAAATAACTAATGAAAGACAAGTACTCAGGTTTCTACACATCAAATCAGAATGCATGGCATAATCTTTGCTGAATCGTCTTCTATATTCATTTTTGTCTGTCTGATCAATCTAATTGTTGCTATATTTAAATTGATCTTGACAGTCAGTATCCTCAAAATTCATCATCTATTTAAATGAATAAAATATCTGATCTCTTCATCATTTTGAGACTCAGCTCATTTTATAAGTCATCCTTATGGTGAAAGGAAGCATAAGATTATAATAGTATTTCTTTATTTTTGCAATACATACATAAATATAGACAGGAACTTTAAAGGGAAAGAGAAATACGTGAATCCTAATGTTGGGGAAGTAGTGGTTCTTCATCCCTCCTAATGTACCCTTCCATGGAATGATCTGCATTAGCATAACTATTTTAATCTCACTTCTGTTGCTGTGATAAAATGCTTGACAAAAAATAACTTATGTGGTTATTTCTCCACTCACTGCTCCAGGTTACAGCCCATCATTGTAGGAAAGTCAAGGCAGAAGTCACATCACAACCACAGTCAACAGCAGAGAAAAAAATGAATGCATAAATGCTCACTTGCTTGTATTCACTTCTCCACTTTTTTTAAAACACATTTTGATGTTTTTAATTGAGATAGAATTATATTGCTTCCTTCCCATCTTTCTCCCCTCAGCTTCTCCTAGTTACCCTCCTTTGAACTCCATCACCAAGTTAAGAGCCTCTTTTTCTTTCTTTTGTTACATACATATGCATGTTTATGTATTTGTATGCAGAAATATATGCACATACAACCTGATCTGATGCTTTTGTTTGCGGTGATATATTGTGTCCCCCAATATATGGTGTACTCTAGTAAAACTTATCTGAGGTCAGAGAATAGAACAGCCACTAGATTAGACATAGAGGCCAGAGAGTGGTGGCATACATGCCTTTAATCCTACCATTCTGGAGGCAGAAATCCGTCAGGATCTCTGTGAGTTCAAGGCCACACTGGAAACAGCCAGGCATGGTGACACACACCTTTAATTCCAGCACTTGAGATTTCATGTCTTGCTTGGGAAAGACACATGCTTTAATCCCAGGAAGTGATGGCAGGAAGCAGAAAGGTATATAAGACCAGCGAACCAGGAACTAGAGGCTTTTAAGCTTTTAGGCTTTTAGCAGCAGTTCAGCTGAGATCTATTTGGATGAGGACTCAGAGGCTTTCAGTTTGAGGAAACAGAATCGGCTGAGAAGTTGACAGGTGAGGTTAGCTGTGGCTTGTTCTATTTCTCTGATCTTTCAGAATTCACCCCACTACCTGGCTCCCGGTTTTTTAATTAATAAGACTGTTTAGAAATTTGCATTGCATTTGTTGGTGGTGTGTATAGGGTTTCAAGGCTAACCACTCTGTACTGGATAACTAAAATGGGAGTTGATCCCTGGGAAAAGCAACCTCTCCTTCTTCCTGTAATCATTAGCTGCCTCTAGTCCTTGTCTAGGGGTGGAACCTCGTGAAATTTTTTCTCTTAAATATTAGCATGTCTATTGATCTTGCCATTGTTCTGATCTTGTTTGTGCAGCCATTTCTAAGAGAGGCTGTTTCATGGCAAACTTCCTGTAAGCCAGGTGTGGTGGTACACACTTTTAATACTAGCACTCATATGGCAAAGGCAGGCAGATCTCTGTGAGCTCAAGGCCAGCCTGATCTACATAGAATGTTCAAGGGCAGCCAGGGCTACATATCAAGACCCTGTCTCAAAAATAATTAAACAAAAACATGAGAATGTCAACTTAATAATTAGCACCATGATTTCTCCACTCTTACACAGGTTAGGACACCTAGAGAATAGTGCCACCCACAGTGGGTTAAATCTTGTCACATCCTAATCAAGACATTTCTACACAGACATGCTCACAGACAAACCCAATGTATACCATCCTTCATTAAGCCTCTCTTTTCAGAGGATTCTAGGCTATGTCAAGTAGACAAAGTTAAATATCACAATAAGAATCTCAAAACTACAACTGAGGAAAACATATGAGAATAAACCTCCAAGCCTGTTACGTAAAATAAATGAGCAATATGTTTTTAAATAAAAAATATTTACTTTTGAAAATTCAGGATGATGCTACAGTTACCTTACCTCAGGCATCAAAGTAATACATAATTTCTGTCCTACTTAAGATGTCACAAATAATTTAAAAGCAAAGAAACTATTCTAACCCACTTTTGAGTTCTAAAAACTCTGTTGTGTCTGCATATTTACCTAACATACATGTCTTGAAAAGTAGTAAAATGACCACTCCGTGTGTATTACAGTGCTTGATATGCAATATAAACTAAATTAATTTGAAATGAAGCACAAGAAAACTGACAAACCACACTCATTTATAATTACAAAAACCAAAAGTAGTAAGCAACTCAATATAAAAGTTTGGCACAAATTATTGGAGACTATTATCTCAATTTACTAAAGAATTCACAAATGTTTTAAAAATCAGTATGCTTTACAAAATAGCATTTTAGTTATGAATGAGATACATATTATATCTTCCCCAAAGTAAAGGGGGAAAATACACTTTTTCCATTTTATGTAAAATAAATTTTTTTTGTTCACATAATATATTCTGATTATGGTCTCCCCTCCCTCTAACCCTTGAAGTTCCTCCCCAATTTTTCCTCCCATATGTATCCATCCCCTTTCTGTCTCGCATTAGAAAACTAACAGGCTTGCATTGGAATAAAAATAAATATAATAAGACAAAACAAAAACTAACACATTGGGATTGGGCAAAACTAAAAGGAGGAAAAAAGCCCAAGAGAAGTTACATATAACAGAGATCTACTCTTCCACACACCCAGGATTTACATAAAAACAATAAACTGGAAGTTATAATATATACATAAAGGATCTGTGTGTGTGTGTGTGTGTGTGTGTGTGTGTGTGTGTGTGCATTAAAATGAAAGTAATAAGGTATTTTTTTAAAGTAAAAGCCTGACATGACATTATGAGACTAGAGACTAGGAACCTCCACAGATGCCCTTCTTGAGTTCATTTCTGTTGGCCATATACTGCTGGGCATGCAGCCTACCCTTAAGTGTCCTTAGTTTCCACAGTGAGACTCCCTTGGAGAGCAGTAAATTTTCACTTGCAAATGGTTATCAGTTGGAGATAGCTTCCGGGTTGGGGAGGAGGGACATGTGTTCACTTCTTTCAGCTCTAGCACCCCATCTGCTGCAGACCCCTGCAGGCCTAGTGCATGCTGCCTCAGTCTCAGTGAGTTGATATGTGCATCAATTCTGTTGATTTAGAGGCCTTGTTTTCTTTGTGTCGTCCATCCCCTCTGGCTCTCACACTCTTTCTGCCTCCTCTTCTATAGGGTTTCTTGATCCCTGAGGACATGGAGTTGATAGAGACATCCCTTTTAGGGAGAACTGAGTATTTCAAGGTCTCTCACTCTCTGCATAATATCCAGCTGTGGGTGTCTCCGTGTTTGTTCCCATCTGCTGCAGGAGGAAGTTTCTCTGATCTATGAGTATAGCAAAATGCCACTAGGAGTCATTTTGTTGCTAAGGTTTTTTTCGGGAGGAGTTGTTTTTGTTTTTGTTGTTGTTTCAAAACATTGGTATTTAGTTTTGACCTAGGTCCCTGGGCTATTGAGTCTTGGTGTCAGATATGGGTTACATCTTATGGAGTGGGCCTTAAGTCAAATCAGATATTGGTTGATTACTCCCACAAAGCCTTGTGCATCATTGCACTATCATATTCTGGAGGCAGTATTAATGTTAATTCTTCTTTGAAATTTTGGTAGAAATCTGTGCTAAAACCATCTGGCCTTTGGGCTTTTTTTTTTTTTGATTGGGAGACTTTTATTAATTGCTTCCATTTCATTGGGTGTTATAGGTCTGTTTAAATTGATTTTCTAATCTTGATTTAACTTTGGTAAGTGGTATGAATCAAAAAAATTATATATTTCTTTTAAGTTATTTAATTTGGTGGAATACAGGTTTTAATGTATGTCCTTATGATTCTCCATATTTCCTCAGTATTGTTATGTCCCCTTTTCATTGTTAATTTGTATATTTTTCTCCACCTTTTAGTTAATTTGGATAATGGTTTGTTAGTCTCATTGATTTTCTCAAAGAACCAGCTCTTTATTTTCATTGCTTTTTTGTATTTTTGTTTGTTTGTTTCTATTTTATTGATTTCAGCCCTGAGTTGATCATTTCTTGTGTCTACTCTTTATGGGTGTGATTTCTCCTTTTGTTCTGGAGTTTCCAGCCATTCTGTTAAGTTGCTAGTATGAGCTCTCTCCAGGTTGTTGTTGTTGTTGTTGTTGTTTTTGTTGTTGTTTATGTAGGCACTTAGTGCTATGAACTTGCCTCTTAGAACTGCCCCCAATGTGTCTTGTAAGTTTAGGTATGTTGTATATTTATTTTCATTCATTCTAGAAAGTCTTTAATTGCTTTAATTTCTATCTTGACCCATGTTTCATACAGTATTAAGTTGTTCAGTTTCTATGAGTTTGTTAACATTCTGTTGTTTCTGTTGTTGACATCCAGTTTTAACCCACAGTGGCCAGATAGAATAGTGAAATAGAGAACTTTTCTTAAGTGCTATGAAATTCATGAAGCATAAAAGCAAGCTTTGAATTCAAGACACTAGACCTAGCATCTGTAGTCCATAACTGCAATACACTACTGTCTTAGTTAGGGTTTCTGTTGCTGTGATAAAGCACAAGCAACTCAGGGGATAAAGGGTTTGTTTTTTTCTTACAACTTTCAGGCCATACTCCATCACTGGTGGAAGTCAGGGCAGGAACTCAAAGCAGTAACCTGGAAGCAGGAACTGAAGCAAAAGACATGGAGGAATGCTCCCTGCTGGTGTATTCAACCTTCTTTCTCAGCAACCCAGGACCGCATGTCCAGGGATGGCATCACCCACAGTGAGTGGGACACTCCCACAGAAATCATCAATTAAGAAAATACTCCCACAGACTCAAAAGGCCAGTCTTATGGAGGCACTTTCTCCATTAACATTCCCTCTTCAAGCTAACAAAAGACAAGTACAGCTACCTTTACAAGAAAGCAAAGGGTTGGCTGGATTCTTCTAGCATGCATACTCCTTGCTATAATGTAGTTACAAAGTATAAGGCCCCAAGACTTGATGTCCAGTTTCAGAATTCAATCATTGTGAGACATAGTTGAGATAGATTCCTGCATGTATTCTTAATTGAATGGTATTATTGGGAAGCAGAGGAAAACAATAAGGAAGTTGATCACTGAGGGCATGCCCTGGAAAGATATATCTGAGTTACAACCCTTTTCTGCCTGTTTTTCTGCTTCCAAATTGGCAAGAAATAGGCAACACTACTCCAAAAGACCCTCTTGACCAAGAATGTTCTGCTTGCCTCAGGCTTAAAGCAATGAAGCCAGCTGACTACAGATCAAAACCCCTGAAACAATACGCCAAAAGAAATTGTTTTCTTCTTTTTAGTTGTTTATGCTGGATATTTTGTCATACCAAAAAAAGTCCAATTAATCTACTCACTAATCAGAACTTTATCATATTAAGTCCAATAATTTAGCAAAATATATAAAATGTTTCTTGTATGGCAAGCACTATAATTCACATTGACAAAGGAAGATAAATAAGTCAGTACTGTTAAACCTATATAATTATTATTATGGACTTTGAAGGATAATAGGAATTATATGGTGGGATAGAACATGGGAGAAATACATAATTTAAATTGGAACATTAAAGGAACATTCAGAGGGAAGGATGTGTAAGCTAAGCCTCAAGAATGAGTGGTTGTTGAAACAGGAACTACTATAATCATACGGTTTGTGTCCACTCCAAGTTTATATGTTGAAATCTTAACACTCAAAATGATAGTATTAGTAGGTAGGATTGTTAGGTGTAATTAGATAATGAAGTCACAAGAATCACAGATGGAATTAACCTCTGTATAACCAAGTGCCTGAGAGAGCCTCTCCCTTCTATGATGTAAGGGCAAGACAAGAAGCCATCTTTGATAAGCCAGAAATAAAACCCTTTATAAAGAAGAAAGTAGGTTCTCACCAAGGACTCAATCTGCCACCCCATGGGTCTTGGGCTTCTAGTTTTCAGGTCAATATAAAGTAAAGTCTTGTTATTGCAAGCAACCTAGTTTATGACATTTTGTAACAGTACCCCAGATTGATTAAAGGACACATCTCACAAAAGCAAGTAATTTTCTATATAATCCAATATATTAATCTGTCCTCTCTCAAGCGTGTTCTTTATTCTCCTTTGATAACCTTTCCTCACACTAAGACACTATGAAGTCTTACCTATATTTTTCTAGCAATAACATGGTGTGTACTATTTGATAGACACGATTCTTACTACTTTACATGTATTAATTCACTTAATCCTCACAACACTTTTATCATCCTCATTTCATAGATGAAGAATATAAGGTAGAAAAACATTGATATGCCAAAGATCACACAGACATCATCTGATGGTGCCAGAATTTAAATTCAGGCATTCTTATCTCAATTATACTATCTTTAAAATGTTTCATTTTAATTTTTATATTTAGAATGCTTATCTACAACTTATTGGTGATATTATGAAAGGTTTGTTTTGTTCAGTTTCCTTGCTACTCAGTTGTCATGATATACCTAGTTGAATATATAGTCTTAATGCATATTTTAAGAAATACTGTACTCCACATTACTTTTTCCCATCATTCAAATTCCTGCATAGATGATGGGAGATGATCTTCAGGATCCATCCCTTACTGAAGAGCCCTGGCAAGTAATAGCTGCTGAAGAAATGAACGTCATTCTTCTCTGAGAGTGTGACCACTCACAGGTCGCCCGTGATTGAGTGGCTGAACTCCATACTCAGGCACATATAGGCAGCACTAATTGGACTCAGTAGGTTACCACACAAATAAATGAAGACATGAAGGGTTTTTTGTTGTTGTTGTTTGGTTTTTTTTGGGGGGAGGGGGTTCGAGAACCACTAACAACTATGAAACTTAAACAAAAAAACTGTTAAATTCTGAGCATGGTATGGTGTCACCCAATTATGCTTCCAATATTTGGGAGGCTGAGATAGGAGGATTGCTGTGAGTTTGAGTTTATCCTGTACTATGTGGAAAATCCTGGTCTCAAAATACAGAAATGAAAAGGGGGGAAAGGTAAAGGTAAAAGAAAAATTAAGAGAAACAGAAAAATAATACTAAATTCTTACAGCTTTTACCTCCTTTTTGGCTTTCAATTATTCTATGTGGCCAATCTGACTCTCTCCATACTGATACCACTGCAATGAAATCACTGTATCTTTAAGCAAAGTAAGATTCTTACTCCTTTTTCCACATCATTGAAATATTTTTATTTACTATAAAATAGTCATTTACTCCATATTAACAGACAACAGTACTTCTGTTCATTAGTGCTTCCAGAAAAATCATTAGAGTTCTACAATAATACTATATACTGCGAGTTAGACAAAACATATGCTGAATACCTTTTCAGTTCCATAAGTTATGATAGGTGCTAGAAACACAAATGAATAAGATGTGGTCCTTGCCCTAAAAGGAATTCTTGTTGTAAGAAAAGGGACAGAGAAGTCAGACATGATTATGGTGCAGGCTGTCAGTAGTCAGTGGATGTAAATAGATAAGAAGAGAGAGAATGTAAAGACATTGTCAGTCCTTGATGTCCTTTCCCACAGAAAGTGGAACTTAGGCTAAGTTTTAAGTGACAAGCTAGAGTTCATAAGACAAAAAAAGGTGAAAAATCATTCAAGACAACAGAAATACTTGTTCTGGAGGCCATAAATGCCTGAGGAACTGCTTGTTAATATTTTGACCTGGAAAACCGAATTTGTATTAGAAAATGACAACCTATAAACACTGAGAAGTAGACCCATATCAATTTACAAAGAGCTTTATATGTAATAATGTTTACACACCAAAAGGGAAGGGAGCTGAAGATTTTCAAATAGATAAAACACATGATTTTTTTCTATGTGTCACACTAGTGAAGTTAACTTATAGGAGAGCATTCAAAATTAATAAAATTTGATGCAAAAACCTTGAAAATGAATAAAGGGTAGATTAACCCAAATGTATAGTTACAGAAGCTCATCAGTACTGATTCAGTACTGAATTACATACTCCCCAGACCCTGGTAAGCTACCAACAACCTCCTCAATACTCTGGACTGAAGTGAATGGACTTGTATGGAGACAAAGGTCCGCATTAGAGCTTGGCTACTAATGAAGATTCACTGAGATGGTTATAGCTTTTGAAACAAGATCAGAAGAGAAATTGCTAGAGACCAACTTTTTATCCTTGGTAAAGGACTCCCAGTTCAAAAGTCTACTAAATCACACAGAGAAACTAAAGGGTATTGTTGAACTTAAGCAGTAGTCTTCTCTTGGTCCCAGACTATTGAAGAAACAAAAAGGATATTCTTAATACATGATCTGGTACATTGAGTTCTGCACCAGGCTGTTTAAATGATATGTCATTTCACTTTATAGACACATCCTTTTAAAACCTTATAATATTTAGGACTATCTTAATTCTGATGACTAGAAACTCCATCCCATGCTTGTCTTTTCTAAAAGAACATTTTCAGAGGGGATTGGTGACTTGCTGAGTCAATAAGTACAAACCTCAGGGGCAGATCTTGCCAACTCCAAGCTGATCTTGATGCACAAACTCAAAAGAAACCAAGGTAATTCTCTCATTCCTGGTTTAGACCTGATTTATTCTAAGAATAATAAAATTGTCACATGTTTTTACCAGGCTCGTATTATCTCAGTTTCATATTCAGGTGAAAATGATATTTCTTCCTCCAGATTCTTTTCTTCAAAGATTTATTTTTAAGCGAGTGTGTGTGTGTGTGTGTGTGTGTGTGTGTGTGTGTGTGTGTGTGTGTGTAGAGGTATGGGCATGCAAGTGCAGGTGCACATTGAGACCAGAAGATGGTGTCAGGTCTCTTAGGACCTGGAGTCACAGGCAAGTGTGAACCTGTGTCTTCCACATGACCAGTTAACCACTGAGTCACCTCTCTAGCCCCTTCCTTCTAATTCTTGCGGGTGAATCTCACTAACCAAATTATTTCTCCATCACAAAAACCATCTATGTAAAAAGGAATACAATTAGCTAGAATACTCCTATCACTGGGAGTGAAGATGGAAGGGATGTGACAATACCTAAGGAAAACTGATGGGCTTCTCTTCTTAAAAAATAATTAAAAGTGATGACAACAAGAGGAAACTGAAGCCCAAATAAATGAAGCAATTTCCCCAATGTTTTATAACTGGTGAGTGGGAAAAGAGGAAATGAATTTTCTAAAGCCCACTTTCCTAGATACCACAGTGTCTTAAAGAATGTTAACTGGCCATCTCAAGAAACTGCAAAACTTGAACTTAAACATGCTTGGTCAAATACAATCAGTCAAATAATGTAAATCCCAAGAAAAGACAAATAATTCAGAAATCTTATTGGTTTTGAAATGTTCTAGACATAGAAGATAACACTCTCTATTAGAGAAAATTCCCATATTGATTAAAGAAATAGACACTTAGATCCTGTATTGGATGAACTTTAAGAATGTGTATGTCTCCTTTTGTATACATTAATTCCATGTCTGAGAAAAGAATCCATGCTCATGGAGATTCCTTCAATATATTCATTTGGTTGTTAAGGTATAGAGTGCACTCTTTGAAAGCAGAAATGAATTGGAATCAGTGTAGCCACTTACTTCCTGCCTGACCCTCAGGCTTCCTTTGTGAAATTGGTTCATAATTCACAGAGTTGTGATAACTAGATGAAATGCATATAGTCCTGGAACAAAATAAATGCTGAAGAAAGAGGAATTTAGTGGCTTTTTGTTTTCTTGATTGGTGTATTTATACAGTAACATTTTGAAACAAGGTTTCACCACATATCCCTGCTGACCTGCAACTCACAGGATTCTCCCTGCCTCTGATGCTGGGGTCAAAGCTGCCTGCCACTGTTCCCCTCTGATACAATGATTTTAAAAATAAGATGCCTCATATTGATAGATCTTTCACAGGTAAGGTAATTTGTACACTCAAACTGCCAATTACCTGTGGCTATCAAATAAGCAACAATCTGTCAGTAAAAATGTTCATGTCTTGAGAAATGTTTCCCATTTGAAGAACTTTGAATTAATTCCCTTTGTAAAGTGGTGATGTCTCTTGGAGCATGCTAAGTCAATCACTGATTTGTGTGCCTTCTATCTTTGTATATTCCTATATTCAGACACATGCTTTCTTTGAGTCCTGGTAAAGGGTTTTCCTGCCAATGATTTACAGACCTTTCAGTGACCTTTTCAGTAGAAATGGCTTCATTTTCTCAACCCTGTCATTTAAGGGAAGTGTTCTAAATGCATTCTGACCACCTCTTTAAACAAAAAAAACTCACTCTATGGTGGGGCAAAGGCTACAGGTCTGAGATTGGGTCAGGCACTAATGTACTGAAGTCATAGAGACAGCCCAGAAAGGCTAAATAATTGAAGAAGGGAGAAATATTGGTAATTAGAGCATCCCAGCTTTATGACATTAATAATACTTAAGGGACACTGAGCTTTACATACACAATTCAATAGCCTAGTTAAGAAAGAGTGCAGCATTTACTCATGAGAGGGAGAAGGGCAAGGTTTCTTGATAAATTGTGGTTCTGATTGCATAGCACAGAGCCAAAATACATCTGAAAGTCATTTCTTTCCATTTCATTACAGTTTACAAATTCTATGCCTAATTTTAGGCATTAGCACTCTAGGCTAGATGTATAATAGCCTCTATCTAATCCTATGAGCCATTACAACACCGTTTATAGTATCATCCACAAGAGCCTATTGGAGCTACATTCTGCTTATGAAATACAGGACTATAAAGCAGATGGGGGACCAATGAAGGATGCAGACAAGCTACACCAAGAATGTAGCACTGAAACATCACTTTAGTTGAAAGTCCATGACAGACAAGACACTAATTTATACAATCGAAGTTCTACTATACCTTGGAAAGAAAGAACTAGACATAAATTTAAGACATTAGTAATCAAAAAAGAGGTGGAAACATAATTTTTAAAACTTGTCAGTTAAATAATAAAACAATGGGAAAATCTTGCTATTAAAAAAGGCAGGATATTCATAACACTGAGTTTCTGGGTCTCCTTAATAGATACATTTTTTTCTGATAAATACAGGTTTTTTTTAATTTGTGCTATTATGTCAGGAATTTCAGAATTCTTTCTCCAGTAAGCAAAATGCTAACAATAAAAGGAAAACAGAAAAAGGTCAATTCAGTGATCAACAAACAGAAAAAAAAATACAAGAAGTGAAAATTATCTTTCAAATAAACTTGATAATACTGAAAAAAATCCTTCATTTGGAATACACTAATTTGAAATTCTTAAAACCTCAACAAGATAAAGTTGTGGGTTAATATTATACTATTTTTTAAATACTGGTATACCAACACTGGAAGAAATATAACAGTACTATATAAAAATTATGTACTATAGCAACACTAATAACCAAATAATTGGTATTCTGATTAATAGCAATTCTTGTGTTTATTAAAGCGCACTTAGTTGAGCCAATGCTTCATGACACTGTAAATTGGCTGTTTGCTGTTGGTTATCAAAAGCGGCACAATTTACCTTTTCAACACAGAGTTTTGCACTCATTTCAATGGCCTGGATTATTGTTGATACATCAGGAGACAGAACAACAATTAATATGCATGGAATATCATGCACACATGGAAAAATGAGTGCAATAGATACATTAAAATGTAAAAACTGTGTAAGGCTGGATGATGAAGCTGCAGGCGATATTTTTCCTTTGTACTCTTTACATTCTCCGATAAGCTTGAATTACTACTGCAATCAGGTGGGCACGTTTGGTTATTTAAATTTGGCTTTCCTCTTTCACTCTATCTTACACAAACCATTAGAAAATTTCCTGCAAAAGCTATTTGATCATGTCAGTCTGTTAAATAAATAAATGCTTAAAAATATTTAGCATCATCCCTACAGTAACTGCAGAATTAACCATCAATTCTTGAGTTAGGCATGCAAAGTCTTCCTCAAACTGATTCCAAATTCTCTTTGCAGAATTATCTCCCACCACTCCCTACAGGAATCCTGCATTGCAGACAAACATTCCCTGTGTGTTTCCATCTCAGGCCTTTGTTCTTACTCCTTGTGCTTAGACAAGCCCTCTGTGCATCTCTGCTTATTAAATCACACCAGCTCCCCAAAGCCCATCTCAAACGCAGCACCCCCAGGAAACCTTTTCAGAATTATTTCTCCCATCTCCAAATCACCATAGCATTTTGTTAATTCCTGGTGTGGCATTTCTTACACCCTGCCTTATGGTAATTAGTTGCATAATTATCTTTTCCTAGCCAAGACTGGGAGAACCTGGAGGACAGACCAGATCTTATTCAGAGCTTTATTGCCTAGAGGGCCTAGCAGAGTGCCATTGCAAAACAGCTACACTAGTTGAGTTAAATCAACTCCAATGCTGCTGCAACAAATATGTTGTGAGGCTAAATTATGAGGTATCTAAACCAAACTTTTGGGGCCAACAAGGCAAGATAAGAACCCTTAAAAATGTAAGCTCCAAGAAGTCAATTTATTCATCATATTTTTAAATGTTAATGATCTATAGTACTGGGATAAGAAACTTGCACATGCTTATCTGTCCTCAAGGTTTAAGCATGGTGAAACAAAATCAACATTCTCCCAAGCTAAAATTCTAAAACATAGGTTTTGCAAATTTTGCTGGCTTGAAGGAAGAAAGGAAGGAGAGAAAGGGAGGAGAGAAGAGAGGGAGGGGGAAGGGAAGGAGGGAGGCAGAGGGGAAAAGGGAGCTGAAGCTTCATTGGCTAGGAAAACTGTTAAGAAGAAAAGGGGGAAAAGGGGACAGCTGGTACCTTATTCCTGTTTCTCTAAATCCTGAGCACAAGACTATCACATAAGTGCTTAATTAACATGCTGAACTGAGATGAACTCCTACACTGACAAAAAGAAAGGATATTGAAAGAAATAATTGTTCAGATACCGTGGTTAAAACAAGGTTTATTACTCTTTGCATTTAGCATTTACTTAACAAATTGTATCTGCTGTTATTATTCCATAATGTAATTCTAGCACTTAATCCATGGCTACCTTTTCATCTGTGTGGAACTGTCAGGAATCTTGAAAACTCAGTAATGACTCATGGTCAAGACTACCTCTCTATTTCATTTGCTTTGGGAAAGCTTTTCTGAAAGCAGTGGTCGCAAGGCATGGTTCTTTCGTACATTTCTCTCTTTAAAAAAAAAGGATTTGAAAACTGAATTCCAGATCCAAAACAAGTATCTGCATCCAAAGCCAGCAAGCAGACTCCTTGCTGTGGGGTGATGAAGGTGGGGGTGGGGCTGAGTAGGAGAGAGAGAACCTAAAACACATTATGGTGTTTAAATGAATTGCTTGGATAATGAAGAGTAAAGGGCGATTTTTCTCTTTAATGAAGAAATGGAAATAATATTTTCTACAGCAAGATACAAAATTATTTGAGAAACCCAAAGTGACATCTAGAGCATGATTGGCATGCATATCCCAAAATATGGATTCTGTTCTTCAAATGTTGGAAACCAAATATTTTAGCCCAGGATTCTTTCACATCTGTCTTCAGGAGTCAACATTGACACTTCATCACAAAAAGTATTCTACCACAAGGAACTGAGCCTAAAACAGAATAAACAGCATTTTTGCTTATGTATCATATATGTAGAACAAATTAGCCTTCATTATTTTTTTGTGGGGGGAAAAGTGACAGTTTTGAAAACCAGACTCTGCTGAAAAAAATTGACCTTTCAGTCTACAAACACACCATTTAATTTACAAGAGAGGTAAACCCTTTTGAATTGTATTTACCCAGTTACTTTAATAAAGGTTAGGCCTTTCCAAAGCAATTGTAAATGTGGCATTTAGCTTCTCATATTTTCCGGAGCGTTACTTGAATCTTGGGACTCAAAAGAAACAACCACAAAATAATAATAAAGCAATATTAGGGTTCTCCCCAGAGTGAAATAAAGTGCACAGTCTACAGATTAAAATCACATATTTAGAATTTTATATTTCAAAGACTCACTAACATCATTAGATTTCAGAAAATGTTCTTAACATCTCCTTTGGGGGAAAGATGGCCAATATATTCATCAATTCATTCATAAAGCAAAGCCAATTGTTGATACACACTGGTATTAGTTACTGAAAGCTGATGATTATTAAAATCCAGAAGAACCATTGGGTAATGAAAAATACAGTAATTAAAATCCAAGGGGTGAAATCTCACATTAAGATTCAGAAAGGTTTTATTTTACTTATGATTCTATACAAAAGAAGTCAAATGTGAGAGATTCTAACAAAAGCCACAGCATTTCAAAGCAATCGTGTTTTTGTTTTGTTTTGTTTTGCTTTTCTAATTTGGCAAAGAAAGTAGTACACTCTCTTTCAGCATGAGTTAACTTCTATTGTTACTTCATGGGATTCAGAAAGTTAGAGTATATGATCTGTGCAAGAACACAGATTATTATGAAAAGGATGTTGATTTTGGAGACAAGATGAGATTTCCACTCTGGCCTCTGTTATTTTTCTGACTATGTGACCTTTTATGAAAGCCATTCAGCATCTCTGAGACACAGTTGCTTTATTTCTACAATGAAGACAAAAACGTTCTCATCCAACTAGATTGCTAAGGCTGTGGTATAGATAAACAATGCAATACTAAATGCATAAATGTTAGGCGATTATTTTATTTCCATGCCTTTACAGAGTAAGTAAATCAAAAATATGCCACTGAAGCAAATAAAAAGAATTCAGAGTTGTGGAGATGGCACAGTGTGTAAAGCTCTTGCAGTGAAAGCATAAAGACTTGAGTTTACCTCTACAGCATACACATAGAAGCTGGGGACAGTGGCACACATCTGTAACCCCAGCATTTGGGGCATAGTTCACCAAAACGATGAGCTTCAGGTTCAGAGAGAGACTGTCTCCAAACAGTAAAAATATTGTGTAGAATGATAGAAAAATATACCCAACCTCTCAACTTCTGGCTTCTGCAAACATATATATAGGTACACACACCCTCATGCACACAGGCATACACACAAAAACAGAATTCTAGTACTTATAATGCACAGAAAAAAATAGAACCTGAGTGTATCATATGAACTTCCTTAGTACTAGTTTCTTTCCTTTCCCCAAGTAAAAGTCTTAAAAAATACAGAGGTTGTCTATGCTTGACAGTTCTTCAGAACAAAATGACAAATAACAGCTGTATGGTTCCCAAAAGTTACTTGCTGGAATGCCTAAAGAAAGATCACTCAAGGTCATTGCTTAAATTTGATATATTTCCTTCATTTCTGGGAAATAATTTACATGAACATATAAAGCAATACAGCCCCCTGCCTATTTTGGAACTTCCTTACAGGGTAAAGTGGTTGTTTCAGAATAAGGTATTTCACTTTGGGTTGTTCAACATAACTATCAAAGACGTATGTGGTGGAAAACTACATATAACAATACGAATAACTGACATTTGTATGGTGCCGTTAATGGTACCCAGGGCCTTATATATACTAATCAACTTCTCTATCATCAAGCAACATCCTGTGACAAAGGAGTATCTCTGTGTATACTCAAATTCACAAAGATAGCAAAGTGTCATCAGCCTTTTGCTCAGAATTCATGATCACTAACTTCCCAGGGCAATCCAATCACTGGTATTGTTACATCTCCTAGAGTGCAGAACCTTCCTTTTTCCTTGTGGCTTGACTTGGTCATTCTGGACTTTATCATATTTGTCTGTAGTTTTATGGTATCTGTCAGATACCTTTATCTGGCTATACTTAACATCTAAGTGTCTCTTGGCCAGGCCCACTTCCAAGTTCTGACAGGCTTTTCCTGATTTCTTCTATATTTATATTCCTTAAATGAAGGTAATTTCAAATACACTGCCAAAGGCTTTAAGAATAGAAATGTTTTAACAAATGTATTGTGTGGAAGGAAGTCAGTTGATATACATTTAGTCAGCAAGGAGCATATTAAAGAAGGAAGTGGAAATCTTGGCATGCTAGAATTGACCAGATAATTGAATAGCTAAACATATTGTGTAGGCAGAGTTTCTCTGTGTCTCGACAGCCCCTTACTGTGAGAAATAACCAAAGTTTTAATATTAATTTTAAGTGATCAGCCAATAGCTCAGGCTTGTTACTACCTAACTCTTACATTTTAAATTAACCCATATTTTTTATCTACCCTGTGCCATGTGGCAATATCTTCTTTCAACATGACACATTCATCTTGTTTCTCTCTGTGTCTGCCTGAGATTCCCAAGACTCTACACTTCTTCTTCTTCTCAGCATCCTTAGTTTTGCTCTCCCACCTAATCTCTACCTGTCTAGCTATTGGTTAATCAGTTTTTTATTAACCAATGAGAATAATATATATTTACAATGTACAAAGATTATTCCACAGCAATATTGTTGTCATACAAATGCTGATCTTACAATGATTTACTAATGTCTGTTTACTAATGCCAGTGAGAAATACAAATAGTGCACCAAATGTTAAAGTAACACAAGTAATCCAATTCATAAATTTTATTCTCTAAGAAACAATATAGGATTTTTTAAAAAGTACTCATAAGGAAATGGAGAGAGGACTCAGAGGTTAAGAGCACTAGTTGCACTTCCAGAGGACCAGGGTTCAATTCTCAGCATCGACATGGCAGCTCACCACTCTCTGTAACTACATTTCCAGGAGATCTGACACCTCCATACAGACATGCATGCAGGTAAAACACCAATGCACAAAACATAAATAAATAAATCATTTTTAAAGTAGTCATGAACTTATTTTAAGGTATCTCCTGATTTTTTGGTCTGACTCCCTCTCACAAAATTAATAACTAGATAGATAGATAGATACATAGATAGATAGATAGATAGATATGAAAATGGATAATTAAAACCAATTTCCTGTGTATTAAGTGAGCAAAAGATGAATTGGTCATTGTAAGATGAATCTTAAATGGTCTTATTAATAAAAACCCTGGACCCAGATATTGGAGTGAATGCTGAAAGATCAGAGAAGCAGAACAAGCCACAGCCAACCTCACCTCGACAACTCCTCAGCTGATCCTGTTTCCACAAATCCTCAGACTAAAAGCCTCTGAGGGTCTCAGTTGAACTGCTGCTAAAAGCCTCTAGTTCCTGGTCCTCAGCCTCAAGAGAGCAAGTTCCTGTTTCCTCATGTCTTATATACCTTTCTGTGTCCTGCCATATTACTTCCTGGGATTAAAGGTGTGTGTCTTTCCCAAGCAAAGACAAGAGATTTCAAGACCCGGGATTAAAGGTGTGTGCCACCACTGCCTGGCTGTTTCCAGTGTGGCCATGAACTCACAGAGATCCAGATGGATCTCTGCCTCCTGAGTGATAGGATTAAAGGCTTGTGTGCCACCACTGTCTGGCCTCTATGTCTAATCTAGTGGCTGTTCTGTTCTCTGACTCCCAGATAAGTTAATTGGGGTGTACAATATATCAACCACAGGTCATTAGTAAACTTTTCTCAGGAATCAATAAACAAAGTGCTATAGCTTGACCTTAAGTTCACAACAGAATTTGCTTACAACATGCCACTTATCTTCTGTGGAGATTTTTCCATGTGTCCTTAACTGAGTATTAAGACCCCTTCCTCATCTTTTAACTCTCAAGAGTGTTATCTTGCCACCTCCCTCCATCCCTTTCTTGGCCTTATATAGAAAGTACTCATGCAGGTTAACCAAACAAAAGCCCGAGGGATAGAGATGTAGCTAAGTAGCAGAACACTGTTCCAGTGTGTGCGCAACTCTGCCTGGTGTCTTCCCGTAGCACACAAAACAAAAACCAACGATCATAGTTTGTAAAATGTGGACCCAAAGGCCAGAGGCTTCCCACAGACATGCTTTGTTTGGCCTGCACAGTGTTGTTCTAAATTGTTTACATCAATGCTACTAGACTAGATGAATGCATTCCAGTTTGCAGTTTCTACAATTTTGAACTATAGAACCAGCATTCTTAACTATTAAAATATTGAGTGTTTTATTTCATCAGGGCCTGGTACTGGCTCTCTGGTTGTTGGTTTACTATTGGTATAGTACTCATAGAACTTAATCTTTCCTACAAATATCAGAGCCACCACGCTTATTCCCATAGATTTCCTTCTGAAAGGTCACTTGAGATTAGCTGTGCCCATTAACAGAATGCCAACTGTTCCCCATCAGCACAGCCTCTCTTCCTTCACTCCCTTCTTCAAGCATCAGTGTAGATACGTTTCTCTCACATTTTGAACTCTCATCTTTTAGTGACAATATCTCTATAGCTACTTATCATTTTTCCCATAAAAACAAGATATTTGCCATTTATTTGTGTCCTTTATGGCTTCTTCAATGTTTGACGATCTCTTTTCAAAACTGACTTTCCATATGTTGTTAGATATCCCATCCATAACTATTTAATTAATAAACCTTCCTGGAATGCTCTTAATTTAAATAAGCTCTCTCAGGAGAGATCTTGGCAAATATACAATAGCTCCAAAATATTTATGAATGATCCTTCTAGTTATAGTTCCCTCACATGAATCAGAAATTCCTCATAATTCACACACAGCTCTATTGATATACATCAGCTTTGAATGCTTCAATAGAATATAGAGTCCTTGTGGACAAGGGATAGCTTTGGTATGTCTAAGGCCTAATAATAAATCTACATATTAAGATTGAGTAGAGATTTCACAGTTATGCCTATTGCTGGTAATACAGGGCATAGGAGAGTTTAATTGAACATGTAATGGGTAATAGTTGAGATAATTAATTGATTCAGGCTTCTATTTTTGCCTTTACAGGATAATAGGAATACCCATCTTCAAGAAGTCATAAGGCCTTGGACACCCAGACGTCTACAGCAGAAGGGAAGAACATATTAGTACCAATATACACTACAGGGTAATATCTCACTGCCTAGCACCAATACCTCTTTAACTCTAGAATAGTTGTAGTCCCGAATCAATTATAAATCAAGCTGGATTTGGAGTTGGAATGTGGCTCTCTCCTTCTCTAAACCCAAGCATGTTGCTAAAAGAAAAAAAATCAAGAGATTCTGTCTCATATCAGAAGAGGCAACTGGTGTGAGTCAGGAGAAAACCAATAATATAAGGACCGTTGTTATCAAGATTCTATTTTTATCCATGCTTATTCTTGATTTCTTGGAATCCTTCCTTACATGTCATATCATCTTTAAATCCAAACTTTCCATTTTGATATTAATAATGTTCAAGTTTTCCACAGTGAAAATAAGTCTTCCCAATAGCAATCTCTGAAGTCTCCAGAAGGAAGATGGGGCCCCACAACAATGACTCTACTCAGTCCAGAAAATGCCATGGTACCTAAAAACATTACTCAGTGATCAGCTTTGGACTGAAAACTCTTCAGAACAGTTCTAAGATGAGATAGTCTATTATACCACACTTCTAGCCAGAATCTCAGACAATCTTATCCATTACTGAGACTGGCTGTAGACTCTACAGCTAGCCCTATTGAGACCTAACTATCTAAGCTTTCTTACAGGACCCCAAAGAGATACCATCGCCCCCTAAATAGCAGGAAGTAATTCTAAGAAAATGATGCCCCCTCTCCCAAAGGTTTCTTTTTTCTCAGGGTTATTATGAATGGATGGTTATAGGGTTGGGGGTAGAACAATAAAATTTGGACTCTGTATTCTCCTTTAGAAAAGAAAAAGGGGAATGGATAGGTACAGGTATTAAGGGCGATTATAGTATTTACTAGTAAACTAATTCAGTAAAATATCAGCCGTAGATAATTTGCACTGATATGGATTCTTGTATATTGATGCAAATGTAAACTATTCTTATATTCCCATTTAAGATAATTTATATATTGATACAAATACAAAACACATATTTCTATTCCTGTTTGAAATATTTTGTACATTGATATAAGTGCAAGATTATATTTATCATACTGTATGTATATTCTATCTCTGTTTAGGATATTTTGTATGTTGATACATATTAAGGATATTGTTATATTGCATATTGCACTATACATTTCTATCTCTGTTTAAGATATTTTGTGTATTGTCACATTTTTTACGTCATTGTCCTTATATGGTACATCTGCTTACAGACTGTTTACCTTGTTAATGTGAAGCCTTAGTCCTTAAGTTATTTAGGTAGATAAGACTTACAGAACTATAGTCACCCATGCTTGTCATTTCTATGGTTACATTAGTTAGGTTGTCCAGATTTACAGAAACATATGTCAGATGGATAGGTGTAGCTAGAGTTTTCCTGCCTGGGCCACAGTCAGGACAAATCTCTCTCACCTGCCAGTCCCACAGCCGCTCAGACCCGACCAAGTAAACACAGAGACTTATATTGGTTACAAACTGTATGGCCGTGGCAGGCTTCTTGCTAACTGTTCTTACAGCTTAAATTAATCCATTTCCATTAATCTATACATTGCCACATGGCTCGTGGCTTACCGGCATCTTCACATGCTGCTTGTCCTGGTGGCAGCTGGCAGTGTCTCTCTGACTCAGCCTTCCACTTCTCAACTTTATTCTCCTCCTTGTCCCGCCTATACTTCCTGCCTAGCTAATGGCCAATCAGTGTTTTATTTATTGACCAATCAGCAACACATTTACCATACAGAACATCCCACAGCAGATAGGTAATCTTCAAACACTTCATAGACCTAGAGAATATGGCATGTAAATGTTTTGATAACTTAGAATTTTGTTAACATGAGACACAATTGCTTCTGGCAGCACCTATCTGACTCCATGTTGGGCTTCTAAACCATTTCTGTTTGGAAGTTTGATTTCTTCTTGGGACAAAGTGGCCAAAGTGCCTTCTGGGCAAAGAATGGCCCTTGCTTCAACTGCTGACAGTATGAACGCTGTCCTTTCCCGATGAGCAGGATACAAGGAAAACCGACTACTGAACCTTGCCAAGACAGGATAAGATGGTCTTTCAAAATTCCTGCTTCTGAAAATGGTCTGTCAGATATTCTAGGCCTGTAGCCATTTCTGATGCCTCAACAACACTGAGAAACTTTAGGCAACTGTCCAAGCTGCCAGCTGTCACTGTCTATTCTCACAAGAATTTCGGAAATTGCTTGCTTGCATTTTCCATTTTCTCAAGTATTATTATGTTCCTTCTCAGGTCTTTGATGGACTTGAAGACTTGATAGTTAAAGTTACAATCTTCTCATATCTTAGCTAGAAGATATTAGTATTAGAGTTAGAATCCAGCTATTGGAGTAATCTTAGTAATTTGCCATTTACTCATGTTCTGGACATTTAGTATGTCTTTCCTGTTTGCTGTTATTCTTGTTGGTTGTAGTTCCATTTTTGTTTATGTTATTACCCTTTGTTTTTCCTGGAAAATACTTGATAATCATTTTTATTGTATATACTTTGCATTAAGATTAGAACCTTCTTATTTAGGCAAAAAGGGGAAATGTAGTGGTATTTACTCCACCCATGACCTTGGGCTATATGGCTTCCTGCTGTTGTATGTGACCTCTTATAAGAAATTGGAGAAGGGTCACATGCCCCTTCTCCATGCTCCTGCCTGCATGGTGGATTCACTCCCGGTCAGATCAAAGGACAGCTTCAGCTGTCTACTCCATTCTGTATTCATGAGTGTATTTCCTCAATTTATATCTTAATAAATTCTGTTACCCATTTAATAGACTCACATGGATTGATCATAATAAAATTGAAATAACTGAGACATAATTCCTTCCTCATATTATTTAGATAACAAAAGGTAAAACAAAAATCCAAGAAAGGGTAGTATTAGTGTAGTCTCTAATGCTATCTACTGGCTTGTTAGCAGCCAGCAGGACCCAGACACTGAGCTGGAACTCAATTTCTCAGTGTAATGGGCCAGGCAATAGTAAAAACAAAATCAAGGTAGGGGTCAGTTCTGTGGAATAATATGTTGGGCAGCTACCAACATAAGGTCTCAAGCACAAGGAATAAAACAGTAATCAGAACCAAGACAAAAGTACTGGCTCTTAGGATAAGAAAATGGGCCAACTTATCAGAATGAAAGGAAAGGTCAGGGCCAGCCTGGCAATAAGGGGAATTGAGGATGAGCGGGGGAATTTTGTTCTAGAACTGCTGACAGCCTCTGGCAAAAATGTACCCTATAGCCAAAATGAACAGCCATTTCCACTGACAGATGGATAGAGAAGAAAGGGAATCCTATAGAAGAGTGATACTAAGGCTGACCAGTTATCATGGGGTCCTTGTGAATGGCTAACTGGAGAGTAATCTGCAACTTAGATATATACAAATGCATGTGAGAACTACAAAATGCCTCATTTCCTTGGAATGCAGTACTTTGTAAAAATCAAAGGGGAAATCAACAATTTAGTAAAGGGAATTCAATATCACACATCCAATACCTTGTAGCATTTACAGAGTTAATACAAGCTTACATCATTTAGTACCATAAATATCCTTGAAAACTGTAAATTTCTTTTTACAAAATCAAATAATTTTAAATTAAGCATGGGGATTTGCTATTTAAGCAAACTATGAAATTAAGCCTTTTGTAAAGTTGAGGCTCTCATGTGTTATGCAAATAATTTCCCTCCTGATTATGTTCCTATATTTGTCAATTAGAGCCCCTTACTGTGAGAACCTTTCAGGATAAGTGGCAACATTGGACTTTGGCACCACTCCTGAGAGCTCAACATGCCCAACACTTTCAGAAGCAGGATATGACATTTAAAGGGCAGTGAGTCAAGGTCACTTTCATTGCTTCACAGTCCAAACAAGAATGACACTATTTGTAGACAAATGTACAGGTGTGACCAAGAAAAACAAGGTCTCTCAAACCCGGACTCATACTGAAAAAATGGTAAAACTGTTACCAGGAAATGTGAGGATCATATGAGTATCCAGAATGTTAGGTTACACAGAGGCTTGGAGCTGCACACAAATAATGCTAATAAATATATATACCAATATATGGATTGAAACCTGCAGACCAGGTTACCCGAAGAAATTAAGCTAGAGTGGCAACACTCACTCCTCTCTGCTACTAATTTTCTTGATGGCTCCTTCACCCTCCTCCTCTCCAAATGAGAAAATTACGTGCCCTATTTCCAGATACAAGTGTAGTAGTAAAGACTACAAGCCAGTAGGAATCCCACCCAATCTGAGTAACATCTAGAATTGGACTCAGGTTGAATAGGAAGGCTAACATATTAAGAGTATTCCTTTCCACCTGTTCTCATTCTCTATAAAAACAAATTAGGATACATTAGCTTCCTAGAAAAGGGAGAATTCAGAATTAGACATTCAGTACAGAGAAATTGGTAAAGTCAAATTCAAGTCAAGTAGAAACAAAGCACTTGGCTCCCTGAACTTTTCACCTTCACTGGAAAAGCATGGGCTTAAGTGTGTGAGAAGAAGTCTAGAAAGTCAAAGGGATTCCCATAGGCAAATGTAGGATGTCGAACATCGGCCAAGAGGAGAATAGAATACAGCTCCATTCACAGACTTATTTTCAGGACAAGGTCAGCCTGAGCTTTTCTTCTAATATTCATCCAGTCTTCTGGGAGCATCTTGGGCTTCTCCATGTATTCAGTGTCTAGGAACCCTACCATGCTCAGAGTAGCAGCATTCTGTGGGAGTAAAACTGCCCAACAAGGTAAATACCCTCCTTGATACACTTTCCAATGTCAATGCCTTAGTCATCAGCATCTACTTGATATATAACCTAGTAAATTCAGATATTTTACCCCCAAGGAATGTTACTAAATGGAGGAGTGCCAGACAATGAAAATGACTGGCTTTCTAAGATGCAGTTTAAACAGGGAATACCAATAACTAGCTAACTGGGAAGCTCCCCTTCATTTGAATGTTAAATTTCTAACTAAAGAGGCTTCCAAAGATTAACCAAATAAAAGGACAAAGAAAACACATTTGCAAAAAATAGTAAAGATATTTTTTCCTTCTAAGTCTGGTTTCTTGGGTATGGAGCTTGGTGGTAGCACACTTGCCTGGTAGCATGAGGCCCTATGTTCAATCCCACTACAAAAAAATAAAAATAAATAAATAAATCTGCCTTCCATTTGTGCCTCATGATTTGAGCAAGCCAAATTAATCTCAACTGCATTCCTGAAATGAAAACCTAATTGTTGGTTTTATTGTTGTTGAGTATTTACTCTGTAAAAAATGGCAAAATCTTTTAAAGTAAGATGTATCATTTATGTGAAGTATTATCTCTGTCTACAATACTGCTTAGTTCAAGTAAATTGAAATGATTTGTATGATTTAAAAAAACTTCAAGTCACTGAAGAAAGAAATTTAAGAACATATCAGAAGATGGAAAGAAGTCCCAAGCTCATGGATCAGTAGGATAGTAAATGGGCATCCTAACAAAAGCATCTACAGATTCAATGCAATCCACACCAAAATTCCAACATAATTTTCCACAGATCTTGAAAGGAAAATTCTCAATCTTATATAGAAAAATAAAAAATGTAAGATGGTTAAAACAATCCTAAACAATAAAAGAACTGCTGGAGGTCTCACTGTTCCCAATTTCAAGTTATACTACAGAGCTATAGTAATAAAAACTGCATGGCATTAGCATAAAAACAGACATGTTGATCAATGGAATCAAATTGAAGACATAAATCCACACACCTATGGACACTTGATTTTTGATAAAGAAGCCAGAAATATACAGTGAGAAAAAAAAGACAGCATCTTCAACAAATGGTGCTGGTCAAACTGGATGTCTGCATGTAGAAGAATACATATAGATTCATATTTATCACCCTGCACAAAATCTCAAGTCCAAGTGGATCAAACCTCAAAATAAAAACAAATATACTGAACCTGATAGAAGAGAAAGCATGGAATAGCCTTAAACTCACTGGCACAGTATAAGACTTCCTGAACAGAACACTGATGATAGAGCAGGTACTAAGACTGAAAATTAATAAATGGAACCTCTTGAAATTGAAAACTTTCTGTAAGGCAAAGGACACCATCATTCAGACCTAATGGCAGCCTACAGAATGGGAAAATATTTTTAACAGCTACACATCCATTAGAGGACTAATATCCAAAATATATATAGAACTCAAGAATCTAGATACCAAAAAAACCCAAATAATCCAATTAAAAATAGGGTACAGATCATACACCCAAAGGATTCTTCAGCCTACCACAAGGACACTTGCTCAGCCATGTACATTGCTGCTCTATTCACAATAGCCAGCACCTGTAAACAACCTAGATGTCCCTCAATAGAAGAATGGGTAAAGAAAATGTGGTACATTTACACAATGTAGTATTATTCAACTGTTAAAAAAATGACATCATGAAATTTGTAGGCAAATGAATAAAAGTAGAAAATAATCATCTTGAGTGAGGTAACACAGACCCAGAAAGGTAAATATGGTATGTGTTCACTTATATGTGGATATTATCCATTAAATATATGATAACCAACCTACAATCTGCGGACCCAGAGAGGTGAGGTATAGAGAAGGGCTCTAAGAGGGACACATGGATCTCCCTGGGAGGGAAAAACAGAATGGGTTTTATGGGTTGACAGGAGGCAAGTCGAATATGAATTGGAGTGTCAGGTGGGAACAGGGAGGGGACTTAGTGTTGAAAGACAGAATATAGGGAGGGACAGCTAGGATTGAGGGACATTTGAGGTATGTTATGGAAACCTAGTGCTGTGGAAAATCCCTAAATATATGAAGTCGATCTTAATAAAGTCTCCTAATAATGGGGGCGATTCAATCCCAACTGGCCATCTCTTGTCACCAAACAAGTCTTCCAGTACCAGGACTAGGTTGCATTTACTTGAATTGTTGGCTAAGGGGGTCCCATGGAAATCCCCAAGCAACCTAGGCTGTTGCTGAAACAATGAATTGCTCTCCACAAACTGACTGCAGGGGACCCATTGCCAAGGACAAAATCCTCACAACTCATTGTAAGTCAAGCTGCACCCTGTATGGAGCCTTAAACCCTACATTCTAGTGTCTTTGTTACAGGAAAGTACCCTACAGGCTACCAAAAGAGAAACACTAACAACAACACAAACACAAACTTTTGACCCATAATTTGTCCTACCTACAAAATAGACTAGGGCAATGGTGGCACAGAACTTGTGGGAATATCCAACCAAAGTCTGATTTAACTTAAGTCCCACTCCATGAGACAGAACCCAAACCTGACAATGTTTGAGTAACCAAGAACTACAGACTAGATAGCCCAGAGATCCAGGGTAAAACCAAATACTACTGTTCTATAACAATAAAATAACTCCTAATGATATTCTGTTATACTCATAGATCAATGTCTTATTCAGCCATCATCAGAAAGGCTGCCTCCTGAAGCAGATGGGAACAGATGCAGAGACCCACAACTAAACATTATTCAGAGAGAGACATCTTGGAACACACAGCTCTAAATGGGATATCTCCATCAAATCCCTCCCCTCAGAGCTCAGGGAACCCCACAGAAGAGGAAGTGGAAAGAGTGTAGGAGCCAGAGCGGGTGGAGGACACCAGAAGAGCAAAGTCCTCTGAATCAACTGAGCAAGGCTCATATAAACTCACAGAGACCGAGGCAGCAAGAACCGAGCCTACAGAGACGTGCATCAGGTCCTCTGCATATGTATTATAGCTTTCAGCTTAGTATTTTTATGGAACTCCTGAGTGTATGAATGAGTGGGTCTCTGACTCTTGTGCCTACCAGTGCTATTTTCCTTATGTTGAGTTGCCTTGTTCAGCCTCTATGTGATGGTTTTGCTTTTATCTTATTATATTTTATTTTGTCATGTTTGGTTGTCATCTTCTAGAAGCCTGTTCTTTTGTAATGAGAGACAGAAAAGGAGTGGATCTGGAAGGGAGGGGAGGTGGGAGAGGAACTGGAAGGATTAGAGAGAGGGGAAACTGTAATCAAGATATAGTGTCTAAGAAAAGAATCTATTTTCAATATATGAAAAAAAATTCAAAAAAATCGCTTGGTTCTATGAGAAAAAAATGAGACTTCACTAACTATAGAAAATTGACATTGCTTTCATGTTCTGTCATTACAAGTCCCCATATGTTAAAATGTGTCAGAAAACTCTCATCAAAACATTTATCTTGGGCCAATAAAACCAGTTTTCCTACCACCTACCTTATGTCTTCTGTCCCTTTGTGTTCCTTCCTTTTCCTCTCACTCCCCCTTCCTTTTCTCCTTCTCCTTCACACCCTCATGTACTGATGGAGAAACTTTTACACCACTCCTGATGAAAAAGATGAATTTGAAGAGACAAACAAGCCAAACAAATAAATAAGCCAAATTTCATAGTCTTTCCTAGTCACCAATATACTCATCCATTGACATCTCTAAACTGAAGAACCTTATCCAATGCAAAATGCTGGAGAAAGGAATGGCATTATAGTAATTGGAAGCATTTTAGAAAAAAATTAAGGTCCCAAAGTAGATTGTCCTAAAGATTCATCACTTATGGAAAGGACCCAAAGTTTGAATATATTCATTAACAAGAAGTAAGAGTTTTTCGTTACAATTCTTATTTACTTTTTGGGTGGACGTTTGGGACTAGCAGTGTGTGTATGTCTGCCTCTATCTATCTATCTATCTATCTATCTATCTATCTATCTATCTATCTATCAATCATCTATCTATCTATCTCCCTGTGTGTGTGTGTGTGTGTGTGTGTGTGTGTGTGTGTGTAGAATGGTGAATAAAGAAGATGGAGAGGAAGGAAGAAAAAGCAGGGAGTAGAGAGGGCAGGTCAAGAAAAAGGTGATTGGCATCTCTGACTTTTGGGTCCATTCCAAGTGTGCCAGCAGAAAAGGAGGAGTTCTCAAAACTTCCCCAAGCCCCCTCTCTTAGACATTAGGGGTCCTGCTTCTAAACTATCACTAAAAATGCTATTTTGGTCCAGTCATCTGCTGTCTCTTTATAGGAGAAGACAATAACAAATCTTCAAAGCAACTGAAAGAAATTCTTTTGCTGTATTTTAAACCAAGCTTCTGCCACATCATGTGTCAGCTGGAGAAGATAGCAGCCTCTAGCAGAAGACTAACACAATCCAGCTGAGCCCCGGTATCTTACAAAACTTTATCAGCCCCCAAAATAAAACTTTCTAATTATGGACAGGAAGTGAGGGAGGTGGCAGGATACTCAATTTCCATAAACTCAGACAAAAATACTTTGTACAAATCAAGTTAATCTCAACTACATTCCTGGGATGAATGACTAATTTTGGTTTGTTTATGTGGTCTATAATAATGACCAATTCATTTAAAGTGAGATCCATCATTTATGTGAAGCAGTTTACAAAATTGCTTGGCTCTACGAGGAAAAATGAGACCTTCGCTAACTACAGAAAATTGGCATTGCCTTCGTGTTCTGTCACTGTAATTCCCATATGTTAAAGTGTGTCAGCAAAAGAAAAAAATGTGTTAGGCCAATAAAACTGCTTTACCTACCCCACACCTTTTATCTTCTATCCCTTTGTGCTCCTGGCCTGCCTTTTTGTCTCACTCTCCCCTTCTTCCTCTCCAACTCCTCCCTCCTCCTGCTACCCTCCTCTTCTTCCTCTTCTCTCCTTACTTATATACATAGATGCTAAGACCTAGACTAACAATCTAACCTTGGGCACTTTTCTTCTTTTACAAATGCATGCCTCAGAAACCATCTGCTACCGTGAATCTGAAGTAACTAGAAGTATAGTTGTAAAAATAGTAATGGGAAAAACTGTTCTAAAGGCAAGATGGAATGACATGTAGGAATTAAGAAGCCTAAAAGATCCACATGTTCTTATTGGGCTACCAAAGGACTAGTTTTATGATGAAAGGTTATTAGGTGAACTCAATTCATAGCTCTCAATGCCTAACTAAATGATAACAGCAAACTCTTACAATTGCACATGGTAATAAGGTAGTAATAGAGACTATTGAGAAATTGGAAATGCCATTGAGGGAAACATATACTCTTTGTTCCTTCAAATAGTTTCTGATTTTAAGAGAAGGAGGGCATAATTATTTTTGATATTTCAAATAAAGAGGACAAGTATACACTTCATTTAAACAAATCCTCAGTATGTCAGTCACTGCCTATTCGACTTCTTTTTCTGTTGATGTAATAAATTATTTTAAAAAAGCAATACAGGGGAGAAAGAGGTTTATTTCAGAAAACAATTCCAGGTTATAGTGCATCATTGTGGGGAATTCAAGGTAGAAGCTTCAAACAGTCATATCACACCTACAGGCAAAAGTAGTAACAAATGAATACATACATGCTCACTTTCTTAAGCTCAGTTTGATTTCCATTCTTACACAGTTCAGGATCCCTTGTCTAGAGAATGGTGCCACCCATAGTAGGCTGGGTCTTCCAACATCAATTAACATAATTAATACAGTCCCCTACAGACATGCTCATAAGCCAATACAGTGTAAACAATCTCTCATTTAGACCATCTTTCCAGGCGATTCTAGCTTGTATCAAGTTGATAACTAGAGTTAACCATCACAGTGCCCAACCAAGAAATCAGAAGCTGTTAAATTATGCTCCTTGAATTTTTTATAGAAAATTACAATGTCTACATTTTAAATTTTGACTATATCTCAGCCCTACAAGATAAATCTCCTTTCCCCTGACATACTTTCCAACATTAATGACTTAGTAATCAGTATCTACCTAAGATATTACCTGGTAAATCCAGCTGCTTTATTTCAAAGGAATATTACTAAATGAAGGAGTGTCAGACAAAGAAATTGATTGGTTTTCTAAGATGCAATTTAAATAGTTCCATATTTTTATTTTTATGACATATAGTAGTTGTACAAAATAATATATTTCATTAGGATACTTTCACATGTATGTATAATGAAGATTTTTGTTCCCCTATTACCTCCTCTTGTTTCCCCTTCCCAAACAATCTTCCTGATATAGAAGATAGTTAAGATAAGAAACACATCACAATTTTGATGGAGGAACTTGGAAAGTACACAAAGGAAAGGGGACTGTAACATCCAAAGGCCACTACTATCCCTAGGACTAGAGAGACAAAATGTAGGTTTTGCAAGAATCCTTGAGACAGTCACATTAAAAACAAATCAGAACTGCAGTGGGCCTGTGTCACGGGAACTAGATCCATACACAGAAGACAGCCACCAATGGAGGTCCTCCTGCAGGATTGGGTGTGGACTAGCAATAAAACAAAACATCAGGCTGTTTCCTCCTCTGGCCTCCAATTGCTTATTTGTATTTCCTTTTTGGTGAACATAGCCAGAACGTAGTTGGACAACCTGGAAAACATGGCCTGTGGGTGTTAGGGTTCCTGTGCTGCATACAATAGGGTCCCTATGTTGTAGAGCAAGTTCAGATTAGTACCTCACACCTCAGGTTATCAAGAAATTTCCATTATAGAGGCTATATGGAGTACCTAACACTGCTTGGTCTAAAGCAGCTTTAATCCCAAAGACTCAAAAATTGATGTTGTTTTTTTTTTTTCAAAAAATTCTGTCTATATAGAACTAAATACTATTTGTATATTAATAGACATTTGTTTATAAAACACAAATGTCTATGTTTACATATGTGCTAAATTTTTAATATTTCCCTTGGAAGGAGTAAATTTATTTCTTTCCAAATGGTCATTTTATACTTCCTCCTCTCAGACAAGACTAATTTTGCCACAGAAGTTACATTCATACCTGATCTGGGTGTTTGATATGTTCCTATAAATTAATTTCTCATAGGCCATAAGTTTGTAATCACTGATAATCCAGATGTAAAGGAGTTAATGAGTTCTACTAGTGAATACTAAAAGGGGGCTTTTGTGAAGGAAGAAAGTTCCTCAACAAAAGGCTAACTGAAGATAAATGTCCCCACTGTCAAACACCAGCTGGGACCAAAGCCTCCTGTTTATGTTAGAGAGATCTGTCTTATAAATGTGTCCTTCAGCCTCATAGACCAAGCATGAATATTTCAGCAAAGATTTTTCAGAAAACCTTTGCTAGCCCCTTTAGAAAATAAAAGTGCAACAATTGAGATAGAGGAAATATTTAAATTTCATTCATTATTTGTCATCTGAGACGCTGATCATGAATGGAAATTTGTGTTTCAGTCATCTATGCTGCCACTTAGGAAGTTTAGTCTTTGGGAACTCATAAATTGTGAGCCTTTGAGCTGATATTGACATTTAAGTTAGACATAGAGGAATGGTGACTGCAGAAATGGTTTGTGAGAGCAATGTGATTTGTAGCAACAGAGAATCTACTAGAAGTATTTGCTCTTCTTTTCTGCACTTCTTCCCCAGCCTCCTGTCTCTTCAGCTGTGAACTGGATTCCCAGAGGTAGCAAACTTGGGTTGAAAAAAAAAAAGATACAAATGATTCAAGCTACCTTTTTTCTCAAAAGCTCAAGATGTTTTCTAGATAATAACGTTAATAATTATAATGAAAGTAGAAGAACTTGTTCTTAGTTTTAAAAAAAATTAATGAAAAGGAGGCCTTGCAGAACACAAGCATTGAATTAGAAATCTGGGATAAATTTCCACTTTAAGTCAACAAGTAGCGAATAATTTGGTCAGTCACACCATTCTGCTTCATTTTAGTTGTCAATCTATCCATATTAGCCATACCCATATTAGCCAATGCGTCCTGAAGTTTCTAGTAACGTCAAGAAGTTCCTAAGAAGTGATAAGTAAGTCACCCTGAAAGCAAAAATATGAGTAAAGGAGAAGTGAGAGAGTGATTCATATCGCTTTTGAGCTAGAATAAATAACGATTTTTTTTTATAAACAAAAGACTGAAACAGCAGACTAGGTCAAAAACGTCAGTAAGGACATACAAAGATTAGTCTTTGGGTTATCTGAAAGTTGGCTTAAGTATATATAGTCAATATCTACATGGAATTCCCAATTCCCAGCCACTTAGCCCTGCATGCTCCAGATTTGCCTTTGTGGAAATGATAAAATAAAAACGTGAAGTAAAATCTCATATCTAGAAGACACAATCTTGCAGCACACTTCCTGGTCCTCTGGATCTTATAATCCTGCCCGCTTTTTCTGGATATTCTGTTCTCTACTACAGATTTTTTTGTTTTTTTGTTTTTTTGTTTTTCGAGATAAGGTTTCTCCGTGTAGTTTTGGTACCTGTCCTGAATCTCACTCTGTAAACCAGGCTGGCCTCGAACTCACAGATATCTGCCTGCCTCTGCCTCACGAGAGTGCTGGGATTAAAGGTGTGTGCCACTGCTGCCAGGCCCTACTACAGATCCTTTTTAACAGAAGCACTTCTAATAGGCAAGAAACAGAGAGGACAAGATACTAGCTCAGAAATGCCTTTGTTTGCCAGGTCATTACTAGGAAAGCTTGTTAGTTCCTTCAGAATTTAATTCACAGAAGAGGAGCTTATAATAGTCTGACAAAAGTTGAGTAACTGGCTGTTGCTATCACCTTTATTCTTCTAAATAGTCAAGGACTTGCACATTCAGTGTGCTCTCATAGTACTACAAAAGAGGGCTATCCCAATGGGCAGTGTGAAAGAAATGGACACAATTTTTAGCATATCTTTATTAGACACATAACAAGATCATCTCAGGACACAGTGTTGACTTATTGGTCTTAAAACATAATTGTGCAGCTTTGGTGCTGGGCGGGAGGGGCTTGGACCTGCCTCAACTGAATGTACCAGGCTCTGCTGACTCCCCATGGGAGACCTTGACTTGGAGCAGGTGAGAATGGAGGGTGGGTTGGGGGGAAGGCTGGGGGAGGAAGAAGGAGGGGAAAGTTTGTGGTTGGTATGTAAAATGAATAGAAAATTACTTAATAATAATAATAATAATAATAATAATAATAATAAGCTAAAAAACGTAACTGTGGCTGAGCAGTGGTGGCACATACCTTTAATCCCAGCACTTCGGAGGCAGAGGTAGATGGATCTCTGTGAGTTCAAGGCCAGCCTGTTCTACAGAGTGAGTTTTCCAGGACAGCTATTGCTATGCAGAGTAACCTTGTCTTGGAAAAAAAACATAATTGTGCAGATAAATATGGTGCCTTGATACAATTCATGTGAGAGTGACTGCAAACTTTGTATAAAAACAAAGATAGGTACCAAGAGAAGGCCCATTGGGAGCTGTTTTGGAAATTAAGAAGAGTAAAATATGAAGTTGACCTGATACTTCCTAAAATCTGAATAATATGGAAGAGACTGCCATTAAACAGTAAAAAAAAAAAATCTAAATTTCATATTTTTACATCCACATGGTTTTAAGACATTCAAACATATATCCAATGACTTGGGAAAGCATAAGTCCATAAGCTAAGGGTCCTTCTAGGGATTCCTTAATCCATAAATAAATATTTTAAGGCTGTCAATATAGGCTAGGAAAAAATTCAACCTATACAGACAATAGAGCAGAACACCTGAGTTCAGTCCCCAAAATCCACATTAACATCAATAAGAAAAGAACAGTGAGTGCTTATAATCCCAGCATTAAGGATGCAGAGAAAGGTAGACCCTTGGTACTTGATAAACAGCTAGATGAGCCTACTTAGCAAGTTCTAGGCCAGAGAAAGTCTCTGTACCCCCCGCAAAAAGGAAGTGAACAGTGGCTGAGAAATCACACCCACACCACACCTGAGTTGTCCTCTAACCTACACACAGATGTATGTGCACACACACGAATATGTACACAAACACATGCACAGATATATGCAAATAGAAAAATATTGTAATTTTACTGCTAAGGGCAAGATAGTAAAATAAGTGCTATAGATGTGTTCTAACTATGCATCAGTCAGTCAAAGCAAGCTCAATGGGAATAGCAACACTTTGACTAAAAGGGAAGGGCAGGGTTTAGAAATGTAAAGAGGAGAGGTAATGATTTTCTTTTACTTTTTAGTCAGGCCCTTTAAATTCATGAGACAAAACAGGACGTATAACAAATAGTGCTATAAGCTCCACACCCTGAATATCTTTAAGATATTTCAGATATCCTGAATATCTTTAATATACACAGCTTTAGTTACTGACTAGTTACTAAATACTAGTTACTATTTCACATCTTGAATTATTTGCACCTTGCTTATTTTTCTACCTGTATGTGGTGATATTGTGTCTCCCAATATATTCTGCACCCTAATAAACTTATCTGGGGTTAGAGAACAGAACAGCCATTGGATAGATATAGAAGCCAGAAAATGGTGGCACACACACCTTTAATCCTAGCATCCCAGAGGCAGAGATCCGTCTGGATCTCTGTGAGTTCAAAGCCACACTGGAAACAGCGAGGCATGGTGACACATGCCTTTAATCCCAAGAAGTAATGTCAGGAAACAGAAAAGTATATAAGGCGTGAGGACCAGGAACTAGAGCCTGGTTAAGCTTTTAGGCTTTTAGCTTATTAGCAGCAGTTCAGCTGAGATCCATTTGGATGAGGACACAGAGGCTTCCAGTCTGAGGAAAAAAGATCAGCTAAGAAATTGGCGAGGTGAGGTTAGGGTTAGCTGTGGATGGTTCTGTCTTTCTGATCTTTCAGCGTTCAAGTCAATACCTGGCTCCGGGTTTGGTTTTATTAATAAGACCTTCTAACAATTCGTACTACACTTGCATCTTTGTATGTTGTTACTCTCCTAAAAATGACTTGAAAGTTTCTGACTCTCAGCTATCTCTATCCCATATCCTCTGCTTATTTTTTTAACTTCTAACAATTTCAACTGTTTTGTTTACCTCTAGGTTTGTCTTAGCTGGGACTTTATTGCCGTGATGAAACACCATGAGCAAAAGCAAGCTGGGAAAGGGTTTATTTGGCTTACACTTCCAAATTGCTGTTCATCGCTGAAGGAACAGGTCACTGAAGGACAGGGCCTGAGTAGGGCAGGTGCTGATACATAGCCTATAGAGGGGTACTGCTTACTGGCTTGCTCTTAATGGCTTGCTCAGCCTGTTTTCTTTTGCACCCAGGACCACCAGCCCAGGGGTGGCATCACCCACAATGGCCTGGGCACTTCCACATCAGTCACTAATTAAGAAAATGCCCAACACACTTGCCTACAGACAGATCTTATGGAAGCATTTTCTCAACTGAGTCTCCCTTCTCTCTGATGACTTTAGCTTGTTTCAATTTGGCATTAAAACCTAGCTAGCACAAGGCTGTCTACAGGGTATGTTTCCATGTATATGCCTTGACAGACAGTATCTAAATGGGATAGTGTGTCACATTCAGTTTAGAATATCTCTTTTAGGAAAGCTCTTAGAAACCATAAATCACTGACCTGCCTCTATGTTTACATAACTGGTAAAATCCAACCAACTATGCTTGAAATGGTAGGGCCATTTGGTACAAACTGTACTTCTCTGAAGGTCACTCCTCAGCAGATGGTAGCACTCACCCCTTATGACCTATCCATTAAGCTGAAGGCAAAGCTTGAGCAAAGTTAAAAATTAAACAGAGTTTTACTAAAAGAAAGGACTGATAGTACAGTGTGTGTGTGTGTGTGTGTGTGTGTGTGTGTGTGTGTGTGTGTGTGTGTGTCTGTGTATACATATATGTGGTGGAAAGAATAGTATAAAGGGGAAGGAATTTTAAAAAGCTTATTAGGGAAATCAATACACACAATTATGGCATTTAAGAAGTCCCATGAACATGGGACTATCTAAAACAAACAACCTACCAATGGCCAGCATCTACCCCCAAAATGATTCTTTCTCTCCCAGCAGCTATCAACTGTCAGTAGTTCCCCAGTTAGAAGTGGATTCTCATAATTTTTTTCTCCCATTTATGCTGGAATTCTTCCCGGCTTTTTTGCTCTTGTCAGGGTCTTGTGCAATAACCAGTGCTTCTGGGAGTTGATAAATGCAATGGCCATGTCATGTCCAAAAGAGATCACATCACAGTATTTCTCATCATCTTCCAATTTATATTTTCTCCCTCTTCTCTGTGAATATATAAAATTCTCAAAAAAATAAAAATAGGAGTTTCATGATAAGTTATTTAAAAGCTAAAGAATGATAAGAGTTGATGGGATGTCTTGCTCAAAGTGGAGAAGCCTGAGCCTCAGAAACACCAAACCCTATGGTATGATTTTCAGTGTGAAACATAAATGTCCTTGAGGAACTTCTGGTATAAAACCCAGAGTCCAAAAGATAGGAAACTCAAGAGCTGTGAGATTCGTGGACAGGAGAAGAGCAGCTCAACTCTACAAGCCAAAGAGAGTAAATTTGCCTTTTGTCTGCCTTTTTGTTCTTATTGAATTTGTACATATTGAATGATGCTAACTACTTTGAAATCATATCTTTTTCTCTCCATCCACCAACTCACATGTCATCTTCTCTGGAAACACTATTAAAACACATCTAAAGTGATTTCATAATTACCTAGGCATTTCTTTATCCAACCAAGTTGACATCTGAAATGATCAAAATGAGTTAGTTGATTTGCTAAGACTGCCATGATAACAAAATACCTCATCAAGGGAGGCTAAAACAGTAGATATTTTTCTCACATTATGGAGTAGTTACCTTTCTTGTTCTTGTGACAAAATATTTGACAAAAATGACTAAATGGAGGGTGACTTCAGGTGCACAATTTGAGTAGTTACACAGTCCATTCTGGTGAAAAAGCAGGGCACTGGAAAAAGAAGGCCTCTTGTTCCATTGTATCCAGTCAGAAAGCAGAGAGAAATGAATATTTACATTCTCATTTTTATTTAGACTGAGACCATGGAATGGTGCCTACACAATTCCTCACTTAAACCTCTCTAGAAATGCCTATATATATATACTAAGAATAACCTTGAACACCTGATCCTAGTTCCTCCACCTCCTAAGTACTACTAGTATTTAGGTATGTGCCACCATACTTAATTGATGTAATCCTGTAGATAACATCCAGGACTTTTTACATATTAGGTAATCATGTTAGTAAGTGAGGTGCATCCCCTGCCCCAGGTGTCCTTTTCTTATATTTTTAGGTTTAGTGTACTTTTATTATTATTACTATTATTATTATTAAATTTTTAAAATTTATTTTATTTACCAACCAGTTTCCCCTCCCTCCTCTCCTCCCATTCCTTCATCCCATCACCTTTCTACTCCCCCCCATCCACTCTTCAGAAAGGGTAAGGCCTACCATGGAAGTCAACAAAGTATGGCATATCAAGTTGAAGAAGGACCGAGCTCCTCCCCTTGCATTGGGGCTGAGAAAGGCATCCCACCATAGGGAATAGGTTCCAAAAAGGAAGCTCATGTGCTGGGGACAGATCCTAGTACCACTGCTAGGGGCCCACAAACAGACCAAGCTATACAATGGTCACCCACATGCAGAGGGCCTAAGTCAGTCCCATGAAGGCTCCTTAGCTGTCAGTCTTAGAGACCACGAGCTCCCATGAGCTTGGTTCAGTTGTCTCTGTGGGTTTCCCCACCATGATCTTGACGCCCCCCCCCACTTGCTTATATAATCCCTCCTCACTCTCTACAGTTGTGCTCCTTCTCTTCAACTGTGCTTGGCTGTGGATCTCTGCATCTGCTTCCATCAATTACTGGATGAAGGTTCTATGATGACAATTAGAGTAGTCACCAAACTGGTTACAGGAGAAGGCCAGTTCATGCACCCTCTCCACTATTTTAGGAGTCTTAGATGGGGTCCTCCTTGTGGGTTCTTGGGAGTTTCCCTGGCACCAGGTTTCTTCCTAGCCCCATAATGGCTCCCTCTATCAAGATATATCTTTCATTGCTTTCCCTCTCCATCCCTCCCCCAATTCGACCATCCAGATTCCTCATGTTCCCATTCCCCATTGCCTCCCATCTACCCTGCCACCCCCAGTTTACCAAGTAGAGCTCATCTATTTCTCCTTCCCAGGGCGAGCCATGCATCCCTCTTAGGGTCCTCCTTGTTACCTAGTTTCTCTGGGGCTGTGGATTGTAGCCTGGTCATCCTTTATCTCACATCTAGTATCCACTTATGAGTGAGTACATACCATGTTTGTCTTTCTGGGTCCGGGTTACCTCACTGAGGATGACGTTTTCTAGTTCCATCCATTTGCCTGCAAATTTCATTGTGTCATTATTTTTTACCACTGAGTAGTACTCCATTGTGTAAATGTACCACATTTTCTTAGAGAGACTTCAATTATATTGAGTCAGGACCTACTTTAGCAACCATATTTTAACCCAATTACCACTTTAAAGTCACAGTCTCAGCTACTGAGACATACAAACTGGTGATTTAAGATAGTTCATCCCATAATAATCACCATGTCTGAATAGGAGGTGAACGAATCCTGGAAGGAAGTAGTTACTGCTAAACAACTACCATCAGAGGTACTATTCTAGGAGTATCTATAGGTATTTTTTCTTAATTGTCAAAATAATATCTAAGAGAATGGCTGTGGTGATACTTTATTTGTGCACCCCAATAAAGCTTATATGGGGATCAGAGGACAGAGTCAGCCACTATATCAAACATAGAGGTCAGGCAGCGGTAGCACATGCCCTTAATCCTAGCATTCAGGAGGCAGAGATTCATCTGGATCTCTGTGAGTTCAAGGACACACTGGGAACAGAGCCAGCCATAGTGGCACACATCTTTAATCCCAGAACTAGTTAATCATAGAGGTCTGGAGATCTGAAAAGACATACAGGAAGTGATAGAGCTGGGCAGAAAGAGGAAGTGATATAGCTAGGCGGAGAGAGGCAGTAAGATGGCAGGGCACAGAAAGGTATATAAGGCATGAGTATACAAGAAGTAGCTCTCTGGAGGCTGAAGAGTTGGTAAGGTGAGGTTGGCTGTGGTTTGTCATATTCCTCTGATCTCTCAGTTTTCACACCAATATCTAGCTCTGGGATTCTTAATAATAAGACCGTTTAGCAATTTGTGTTACAAATGGCACTTATCCATATCTTTATAAAATAAGAAACTGAGCACCAAATAGCTTAAGATGATAAAGTAACTGAGAATTCAACTCCAGGTATAAATCATTCTCAATTCCATATTCTTGCCACTACAGATTTCTACTTCTTAAGAAAACTCTGAGAGACAATTATGGAAATTTAGAAGTAGAATACATATAGACTACATAAGACTACATACAAGGCTCAAAGTATCCAGTCAAGGAATTATTAAGCAGAAAATAATTGAAATGCTTGAATCAGACAAAGAGAATATTGATATGTAAAGTGATCATTTAAGGAAATTATTGAGACTAATTTTTATGAAGAGCTTATATACTAGATGTTTCTTCATTACAACAAACTATAAGGTCACTATTGTGACCTCCAAGAACTAAGATATAGAAAGTTTACACAATTTTCTCAAGGGACACACAGCTTGTAAATGATAGAACAAGTATTTGAATGAAAACAATCTGACACATAACATGAAGAATAAAACATAATTTTTAAAAAGAGGCTGGGCACCGAGAGGCCTACTTAGAGTTAATTAAAGCAGCCATTATAAAAGGCAATGAGGGATCTTGCCCCGGACTTCCCTTCTAAAGCACAGGTTGAGTGCCCTAGCTTGCCCCGGACCCCATCCCTGGGCACCAGCCACTCCGGGGAAGACCTGCCCAACTTGGCCCCAGGTTCTGGCCACCAAGCAGGTTTCCTTCTAGCCCCACCGGGAAGGATCCCCTTCTCCAAGACCCCTGGCAGACCCTGCAGTCTCCACGCCCTGCCCCCACGCCCATCCACCTGAGCCCCAAGCCTCTTCCTGAGACTTAGAGGCCAGCCCCCAGCTCCCATCTTGCCCCGGAATTCCCTTCTGAAGCACAGGTGAGTGCCCTAGCTTGCCCCGGACTCCATCCCTGGGCACCAGCCACTCCGGGGAAGACCTGTCCAACTTGGCCCCAGGTTCTGGCCACCAGGCAGGTTCCCTTCTAGCCCCACCGGGAAGGATCCCCTTCTCCAAGACCCCTGGCAGACCCTGCAGTCTCCACGCCCTGCCCCCACGCCCATCCACCTGAGCCCCAAGCCTCTTCCTGAGACTTAGAGGCTGGCCCCCAGCTCCCATCTTGCCCCAGACTTCCCGTCTGGAGGAGAGAGAGAGAGAGACAGAGACAGAGACAGAGACAGAGACAGAGACAGAGAGAGACAGAAAGAGAGAAGAAGAGAGAGAGAGAGAGAGAGAGAGAGAGAGAGAGAGAGAGAGGAGAGCTCCCATCCTCCCCAGACTTCCCTTCTGGACAAGAGCTCCCATCCTGCCCTGGACTTCCAATTTGGACAAGAGAGCTCCCATCTGGACAAGAGAGAGAGACTTCCTGAATCTGTCAGCTCTGTCTGAACCAAGTGTGTGGATAAGGCCAAGAAGGAAGCACAAGGAGATGGGCAGACGTCAAGGCAGAAACACATACAACAAAATGAATAGCAATACAGCATCACCAGGCCCTAGCCCTCCTCCAACACCTAGACCTGAACATCAGAAATTGGAAGAAGCAGAAGAAAATAGCCTTATGAATGTCATCATGAAGAAGCTAGAGGCTTGTGTAGAGGAAAAGACAAAAAAAATGTAAAGAACGCTGTAAACAACTAGAGGAAAGGGCAAACAAATTAGAAGAAATCAATAAAGTCCTGGAAGAGAACAATAAAGTACTGAAAGAAAATCAAGAAAAATCAATGAAACAAATGAAGGAAACAGTCCAAAACCTGAAAAGGGAAATAGAAAAAATGAAGAAGACACAAACAGAGGGAATGCTGGAAATAGAAAATCTGAGAAAACGATTGGGAACTTCAGATGCAAGTATAATCAACAGAATGCAAGAGATGGAAGAGAGGATCTCTAGCGTTGAAGATACAATAGAAGAAATAGATTCATCAGTCAAAGAAAACACTAAAGCCAACAAAGTCATGAACCAAAATGTCCAAGAAATTTGGGACACCATGAAAAGACCAAACCTACGAAAAATAGGGGTAGAAGAAGGAGAAGAATACCAACTCAAGGGCACAGAAAATATATTCAACAAGATCATAGAAGAAAACTTTCCCAACTTAAAGAAGGAAATGCCTATGAAGATACAAGAAGCCTATAGAACACCAAACAGACTAGAACCCCAAAAAAAGTCCCCTCGCCACATAATAATTAAAGAATTAAATGTACAGAATAAAGAAAGAATATTAAGAGCAGCAAAGGAAAAAGGCCAAGTGACATATAAAGGCAAACCTATCAGAATAACACCCGATTTCTCAATGGAGACTTTGAAAGCCAGAAGGACCTGGACAGATGTAATGCAGACACTAAGAGACCATGGATGTCAGCCTAGACTAATATACCCAGCAAAACTTTTAATCATCATAGATGGAGTGAACAAGACATTCCATGACAAAGCCAGATTTAAACAATATTTATCCACAAACCCAGCCTTACAAAAAGCACTAGAAGGAAAATTCCAACCTAAGGAAGTCAGATACACCCTCAAAAACACAGGCAATAGATAAAGCCACAGCAGTAAACCCCAACGAAGAAAAGTACACACACATCACCACCAAAAAATAACAGGAATGAACAATCACTGGACATTGATATCCCTCAATACTAATGGACTTAATTCACCTATAAAAAGACATAGGCTTACAGAATGGATACGAAAGCAGGACCCATCTTTCTGCTGCATACAAGAAACACGTCTCAAATTCAAAGATAGACACTACCTAAAAATAAAAGGCTGGGAAAAGACTTTCCAATCAAACGGTCTTAAGAAACAAGCAGGTGTAGCCATCCTGATATCCAGCAAAACAGACTTCAAACTAAAATAAATCAAAAGAGATCAAGAAGGGCATTACATACTCATCACAGAAAAGATCCACCAAGATGAAGTCTCAATTCTGAACATTTATGCCCCAAACACAAGGGCACCCACATATGTAAAAGAAACATTATTAAAGCTTAAATCACGTATAAAACCCCACACATTAATAGTGGGAGACCTCAACACCCCACTTTCACCACTGGACAGATCTCCCAAATCGAAACTTAACAGAGAAATAAAGGACTTAACTGATGTCATGACTCAAATGGACTTAATCGACATCTACAGAACATTCCATCCTAACAAAAAAGAATATACCTTCTTCTCAGCACCCCATGGAACCTTCTCTAAAATCGACCACATACTTGGCCACAAAACAAATCTAAACAGATACAAAACAATTGGAATAACCTCCTGTGTTCTATCAGACCACCATGGTCTAAAGTTGGATTTCAACAACAACAAAAACTACAGAAAACCTACAATCTCATGGAAACTGAATAATACCCAACTGAATCACCAATGGGTTAAGGAAGAAATAAAGAAAGAAAATAAAGACTTCCTAGAGATCAACGAAAATGAAGACACCACATATCCAAACCTATGGGACACTATGAAAGCAGTACTAAGAGGGAAATTCATAGCACTAAATGCCCACATAAATAAGCTGGAGAAATCTCACACTAGTGACTTAACAGCACACCTGAAAGTTCTAGAACAGGAAGAAGCAAAGTCTCCCAGGAAAAATAGATGCCAGGAAATTATCAAAGTGAGAGCTGAAATCAATAAAATAGAAACAAAGAGAACAATACAAAAAAATAATGAAACAAAGAGTTGGTTCTTTGAGAAAATCAACAAGATAGACAAGCCCTTATCCAAACTAACCAAAAGACAGAGAGAGAGCATCCAAATCAACAAAATCAGAAATGAAAAGGGGGACATAACAACAGACATTGAGGAAATCCAGAGAATCATCAGGTCATACTTCAAAAACCTCTATTCCACAAAACTGGAAAACCTAAAAGAAATGGATAATTTTCTGGATAGGTACCACATACCTAAATTAAATCAAGACCAGATAAACTATTTAAATAGTCCAATAACCCCTAACGAAATAGAAACAGTCATTAAAAGTCTCCCAACCAAAAAAAGCCCAGGACCAGATGGTTTCAGTGCAGAATTCTACCAGATCTTCAAAGAAGAGTTAATACCAATACTCTCTAAATTGTTCCACACAATAGAAACAGAAGGAACATTACCAAACTCCTTCTATGAGACTACAACTACCCTGATTCCTAAAGCAAACAAGGATACAACAAAGAAAGAGAACTACAGACTGATCTCCCTCATGAACATTGATGCAAAAATACTCAATAAAATACTGGCAAACAGACTCCAAGAACACATCAAGACAATTATCCACCATGATCAAGTAGGATTCATTCCAGGGATGCAAGGATGGTTCAACATACGAAAGTCTGTCAATGTGATACACCATATAAACAAACTCAAAGAAAAAAACCACATGATCATCTCACTAGATGCTGAAAAGGCATTTGACAAAATCCAGCACCCCTTCATGATAAAGGTCTTGGAGCAATCAGGAATACAGGGAACATACCTAAACATAATAAAGGCAATTTACAGCAAGCCAACAGCCAACATCAAATTAAATGGAGAGAAACTCAAAGCAATTCCACTAAAATCAGAACAAGGCAAGGCTGTCTGCTCTCCCCATACTTATTCAATATAGGACTTGAAGTTCTAGCCAGAGCAATAAGACAACATAAGAAGATTAAGGGGATACAAATTGAAAAGGAAGAAGTCAAGTTTTCCCTATTTGCAGATGACATGATAGTATACTTGAGCAACCCCAAAGATTCCACCAAGGAACTGATACAGCTTATAAACACCTTCAGCAACATAGCAGGATACAAGATCAACTCAAAAAAATCAGTAGCCCTCCTATATACAATGGACAAAGAAGCGGAGAAGGAAATCAGAGATACATCACCCTTTACTATAGCCACAAATGACATAAAATACCTTGGGGTAACACTAACCAAGCAAGTGAAGGACCTATATGACAAGAACTTTAAGTCCCTGAAAAAAGAAATTGAAGAAGATGTCAGAAAATGGAAAGATCTCCCATGCTCATGGATAGGCAGGACTAACATAGTAAAAATGGCAATCTTACCAAAAGCAATCTACAGATTCAATGCAATCCCCATCAAAATACCAACACAATTCTTCACAGACCTGGAAAGAATAATACTCAACTTCATATGGAAAAACAAAAAACCCAGGATAGCCAAAAGAATCCTGTACAATAACACAACCTCTGGAGGCATCACGATCCCTGACTTCAAGCTCTACTATCGAGCTACAGTAATAAAAACAGCATGGTACTGGCATAAAAACCGACATGTGGACCAATGGAATCGAATTGAAGACCCTGACTTTAATCTGCACACCTATGAACAAATAATTTTTGACAAAGAAGCCAAAAGTGCACAATGGAAAAAAGAAAGCATCTTCAACAAATGGCGCTGGCAAAACTGGATATCAACATGTAGAAGGCTGCAAATAGATCCATATCTATCACCGTGCACAAAACTTAAGTCCAAGTGGATCAAGGACCTCAACATAAATCCAGCTACTCTGAACCTGCTAGAAGAGAAAGTAGGAAGTAGTCTTGAACGCATTGGCATAGGAGACCACTTCCTAAATAGAACACCAGTAGCACAGACACTGAGAGAAACAATCAATCAATGGGACCTCTTGAAACGAGAAGCTTTTGTAGGGCAAAGGATATGGTCAACAAGGCAAAGCGACAGCCTACAGAATGGGAAAAGATCTTCACCAACCCCACATCTGACAGAGGACTGATATCCAGAATATATAAGGAACTCAAGAAATTAGACATCAAAATGCCCAACAGTCCAATTAATAAATGGGCTATAGAACTAAACAGAGAATTCTCAACAGAGGAAACTCAAATGGCTGAAAGACATTTAAGGAATTGCTCAACATCCCTAATCATCAGGGAAATGCAAATCAAAACAACTCTGATATACCACCTTATGCCTGTCAGAATGGCTAAGATCAAAAACACTGAAAACACCTTATGCTGGAGAGGATGTGGAGCTAGGGGAACTTTCCTCCACTGCTGGTGGGAATGCAAGCTTGTACAACCACTTTGGAAATCAATATGGCGATTTCTTAGAAAATTGGGAATCCATCTCCCCCAAGATCCAGCTATACCACTCTTGGGCATATACCCAAGGAATGCTCAACCACACCACAAGAGCACTTGTTCAGCTATGTTCATATCAGCATTGTTTGTAATAGCCAGAACATGGAAACAACCTAGATGCCCTTCAACTGAAGGATGGATAAACAAAATGTGGTACATATACACAATGGAATACTACTCAGCAGAGAAAAACAATGACATCATGAGGTTTGCAGACAAATGGATGGATCTAGAAAAAAATCATACTGAGTGAGGTATCCCAGACTCAGAAAGACAAACATGGTATGTACTCACTCATAGCAGGATACTAGATGTGGAACAAGGATGACTGGACTGCTACTCACATCTCCAGGGAGGCTACCTGGAAAACAGGACCCCAAGAAAGACACAGGGATCGCCCAATGACAGAAAAATGGAATGAGATCTACATGAACAGCCTGGCTATGAGTGGGGGTAGTGAAGGGCGAGGGTCGAGGGAAAGAGTGCTTGGGTGAGCAGGAGATCCCAGCTGGATCAACAACAGAGAGGGAGAACAAGGAATAGGAAACCATGGTAAATGAAGACCACATGAGAATAGGAAGAAGCAAAGTGCTAGAGAGGCCCACAGAAATCCACAAAGATACCCCCACAACAGACTGCTGGCAATGGTCGAGAGACAGTCCGAACTGACCTACTCTGGTGATGGGATGGCCAAACACCCTAATTGTCGTGCTAGAAACCTCATCCAACTACTGAGGGATCTTGATGCAGAGATCCATGACTAGGCCCCGGGTGGATCTCTGGGAGTCCAATTAGCGAGAATGAGGAGGGTTTATATGAGCGAGAATTGTTGAGACCAAGGTCGGATAAAGCACAGAGACAAATAGTCAAACGAAAGGAAACACATGAAATATGCACCAATGGCTGAGGGGTCACCAACTGGGTCAGGCCCTCTGAGTGGGTAAGACAGTTGATTGGCCTGATCTGTTTGGGAGGCATCCAGGCAGTGGCACCGGGTCCTGTGCTCATTGCATGAGTCGGCTGTTTGAAACCTGGGGCCTATGCAGGGTCCCTTGGCTCGGCCTGGGAGGAGGGGACTGGACCTACCTGGACTGAGTCCACCAGGTTGATCTCAGTCTGTGGGGAAGGCTTTGCCCTGGAGGAGATGGGAATGGGGGGCGGGCTGGGGGTAGGTGGGGGGGGCGGGAGGGGGGAGAACAAGGGAATCTGTGGCTGATATGTAGAACTGAATTGTATTGCAAAATAAAAATTAAAAAAAAAAAGGCAATGAGGGCTAGACCAAGGTGATGAACATAGAAAAGAAAGGAAGGGGTCCATTTAAGTCAGGATGGTGAATGAAAAAAAAAGTATAGCGTGGGTGTCAATTGTTTCTAAAACCTACTGTGTCTCCTGACTAAAACCAAAGAAAGAGAATGAGTCCTGCAGCTTTACTTTTCTAAAGCTATGTTATAAACCCACATGACTTGTTCTTTCCAGTCAAAAGGTAATATAATATTCTAATCTCAAAGTAGAGACGCACTTAACCCACCAAACAATAATCTAAGTACCATTTATAATATTTACTAGTGATTTACACACAACGGTTTCCTTAGCAACAAGGAACTAACAACTTAGTTGTTTGGAATTCACATGGAATCTCTTACTTCAGAAATTATGTTCTAAAAGGATTCATTGTCTTTTGACAAAATAATATATTTTGCTTAGTATTAAAAGAAAAAATAGAATGTATTTGAAAATAGATATTCAATGGTATTGCTATAAACATTGACACTTTGTCAAATCAAAGAGCACATGATTCATAAAATTATGAAGAATATTTAACTAATGAAATTTTAGAAATTGCATTAACTGCTGACTCATGATCTATATTTTTGACAGAAAAAAATCATCTTTATTTTTTCCCATATCATATAAATTCACTGGGAAATATAATTGAAATGTGAGGAAAACGAATGTTTGCAAAATAGATGGCTTTCATACCACATACACAACCTAATAATTTCCCCAGACTCTAAGCAAGATAGCCCCTTCTGAACACATAGTATACCCAGTTTATTAGGTGACGATGTATTAATTCAGAGATAGATGCACACATGGAAGAAGTTGGGGCAGTTGGAGCTAAAGAAATTCACTGGAAAAAGTGGTCTGTTCTGCAGGACAAATTGTATTTGAGTTCCAGCACAGGCTACAAGGATAGAAGAACAGCATTGAATCTAACCACTCTGCCAAAGCTTGGCACTAGGCACTACATGATGATGGATGGATAGCAAAGAGGCTTTATTTTCTATGGCTTCTAAAATATAGAAATAGTGATTGAGAAATGCCATCATTAAACTAGTTTCTAAGCATTTTTCAGGTAGCTATTCTCTATAATTTGCACAATGTGTGCCCTTTGAGTAGACTAGGAAGTTATTTCAAAAGAGAATCTTCCTTCACTGGAAATAGTTAATCATTTCCATTAGCAATCATATTTTAAAAAAACATTTTGATGATATACTAATTCCTCATTTAATAGAATCAATATTTACACGGGTATCAGAAGAGGCCTGTAAACCAATTATACTTTCTCTGGATGTATATCTTCTTTAGTTTCTTTACAAGAAAGCTATTATCAGGAAAATTCATTGAAAAGCACTATTACTTTAAGAAGAAAAACTCGGCTTCTCCTTCCCCAGGCCAAATTCGACAGGAATCATTGACATCATCTTTATTCTATGTGAATCCCCTGGAGCAAGAACATCTATCCAAGAGCAGCAAAGTGGCCCCTGTTAACTTTTCTCTGCCCAGGGCTCTAGTTCCCTACATGAAGTTGTAACTAGTCTTTTAGCACTTATTTATGCTCTCCCAGTCCTTCTCAATATTTGTTTTTTTTCCTTGCAAGTAAAATAATTGCTAGCAATAAATTTTAAAATGCTACCATCCATTTAAGAAGCAATGTTTTGCCAAAATGAAATCAACTTATTTGGAATCAGACTGTTCTGGATTTTAGCCACTTTATTCATTGCAGAAATTTAGGTAATTTAATCTCTCTCATTTTTTTCAACTGTAAAATGGGGGAAATAATATATTATCTCATATGCTGTTATGGGGATTACATGAAACAGTGCATATAAAGTTTGGCACAGCAATGACTAAGTATTCAATCTAAGCTAGCTATTAAAATATTAATAGTGGCAAATTGAGCCAATGGAAAAGCTTTATCTTTTTCTTTCTATTTTGTCTTCCATTATAGCAAAGCTAAAGAAACAATAAGAACAATTTACAAATATCTACGTTTCCTCATGCTCTGGAAACTCATAGTGAGATAACTCCTTTTCTTCCCCTTAGGAAGATACTCAAAAGAAAGATAGGAGGGAAAAGGATAGTCTTTAGGGCCTCATTTCATCCCATGAAATAAAATTCAGCCTGTTACATCTGGAAAAGTTCAGAATTACTTTCAGTCAATATTTAATCTTCCATCATCTTGATTTTCCATCTTTTCACTTCTTCCTCCCTCAGGATTGATGACCACCTGCAGGTGTATTTGGAGGAGCCTAAGGAGACCATCAAAGAGAATGGCAGTGTTAACTTTGTGTACTTACTGCACTACTTACAAATCGTTCCATTTGATCCTCAGCACACATAATGCAAACTCCTTTCCTGAATGGTGCATCAGTTAGTGTTTGCTGTTCAACAAACCACATAAAACATGGTGGCTTTGTATAACAATTATTTAGCTACCAACTCCAATGAGTCTGCAATTTGGGTTGAAATCAGCTGGACTCAGTTATGCACTGGTCTCCAGTCAGCTGGCAGTCAAGGATGTCACTTAATGTGTCTGGAAACTGGCTGGCTGTCAGCTGGGATGGAAGTGTGACTGGACCACATGTTTTTTTATAATCCAACAAGCTTACTGCTGAGTAATCAAGAGTTCCAACAGAATCCAGGGAAGGAAAACCCCAATAAGTAAGTATTCCAAGTTTCTACTTGCCAATACATTTTGTATTGCCTCATTGGACACATTTTGCTATGCGACCAAGGCTAGAATCCAACTGAAACTGCTACCAGAGTATAGATACAGGAAGACAGCAATAAATTAGAAGACATTGCCACATGAACCAAAAACAAATGAAAATTGCTTGTTTAATGGATGTTTAGTGGCATTTTGGCCCTAAACTGGTAAGCCAGTGAGAATTATTACATATACTAAACCATAACAGTCCACATCATATACAGAACCCTCACCAGGCATGCTAAAGGCATCTCACAGACATTTTTGGCATGCCTTCTGTTTCTCTCTGGTGACTTTGCCATCTAACTGAGACAACCATAGAACATTTAACATGTCACTTGAGGATTCATAAAAGTTAGGGGTAGGGGATGGCAGGAGATATAAATAGCGGATATATATTCTCTCTTCTTTCCCGACCGAAGCCTGCCACACAGTATAACCCTGCTATAAGAGTATTGCACCATATGAGAGATGAGAGAAAGTGGATTACTCATACAAGAGTACCAGTTTAAACTTCCACCTCCATGTTTAAACTTAAGTCCTTTCCCTTGGTCTTTGAATGGGCATTACCACCATGTTTTAAGCATGAGTTTTGGTTCAATGTAGTAACAAGACAGAATACAGGAACCTACAGATTCATAACAAATGTTCTCCCTACATTTCCAAAGTCCTGTACTCTTATCATTTTGTGTTTGAAGTATATGTGTGTACAAATGTATGTGGACATGTGTATGTGTGTTGTACATGTGATGAGGCAGAGATAGAATGGAAAAGCAATAATAAAATCAGTTCACATGATTGTAGCTTCTGACATTACTAGGAAACACAGTCTCATAGCAACCTCTCTGATTCTCTGCTATATGCAACCTGTCCACCTTCTTTTCCTCAGTGTTCCCTGAAACTTAGATAAAACAATTGTTTTAAAGATGTATCCAACATGAGCTAAATAGGGACAATCCAATGTGGATGGAGGAAAGACCAAGAGGCCTTAACCCTACACAGTTAATTACAAGCAACTAAAGAATGCTGAAAGAAGGAGAAACCATCTTCTCTGGAGAATAACACACTGATTGGTCAGCCCTGAAAAGATACATACAAGTAACATTAATGGACTAAAAAAGCTTTATTTAGGAATATATATATATATATATATATACTTGTTACATGTAAGAAGAATCAATGAAAAAATACGTAACAAGAATCAATGAAAAAAGAGGTCATGAATTATAAAGAGATTATAAAGAGAGCAAAGAGTGGTTTAAATGAGGGTTTAGAGGGAAGAAGGAGAGGGGGAAATGATGTAATTACAATCTCAAAAATTAAAGAAAAAGTAAAAAACTGTTCATGATGATTTTATATTCATCTTGACTTTCCCTTTAGCTACATTTAAACTAGTGGCTCTTTCTCAATCTCAAGAACTAAACAGTTCTCATCTTTATTCTTACAGCTCATTCTAATAACCAATTCTATGAATTCCAAATGTTGGAGCTATTATTTTAGACACACAGATTCTGTGCAAATATAAGTCCCCTGTGTCATGACATAATCAAAATCAGAGAGTCCACAAGCTTATAGGAACCTTTCAAGGGCCTTGTATAACTTCTCAGGGATGCTATGGGGAGAACAACTACAATTGAAGTATTCAAATGTAGTGATTTACTAGGAAGAGGAATGGAGAGACATAATATCTTGGAGCATTAACAGATAGATTTTCATTCTCTTTTTACTCCTCATTACCCCTCAGCATTTCCCATTAACGTTAGACCTTGAGGCTGAAACTTATTACCTTGGACAAGAACCCAATGCATAAAACAAAGAATCATAGTCTTGGAGTTTGCTTTGAAATTGTAACTCTGAACCCCCTTGCAGAGCCACTGTCTTGAGCGATAAGGCTTTGGAGTATAAAACGCTAAGATTTCTGAGGGATAAAAAAGGTTCTGAATTTCAAAAGTGTAAAAACTTACTGCAAAGCCAGTAAGTTCTCCTATAAATAAGAGATTTAGAAAGAATGTATGATGAAAGAGATTCCTATGCTCCACATTCAAAATGAAATTAAGTTAGATTGGCTGAGGAAGGAATGAGAGTTGCAACTAATTCCTGATAAAAGGGATGATGGAAGCACTAAAATTCTTTGATAAAATTGAGAACAGAGGCTTGTGCCTTACTTCCATGATGAAGCTCAGAAGCAAACTTTGTAAACCTGGGCTAGATAAGTCTAGATAGAAAACTTCTAAGGCCTTAATACTTAGGAAGATTTACTTATCACAAAGGTAATTTGAACTGTCACTGAGGAAATCTCATCTATACATAGATCAGTTCTTGGGAGGGACCAAAACAAATGTCTAGAAGCAGAGTCTTCTACACAAGATTTATCTTTAGCCATTAGGTACTGAGATGGTCCAGCAAGTTGTTCACAAGTAGATTTAGTACAGATTGGTTGATCCTTGGGCTGTGTCAATTGCTAAACATTTTTAATATCTCCCCAGGTGACAGTAACAAGTTAGGAAATGCCACCTGGTGATGTGAGTAAATCCCTTGAGTGTTGATATTGACAGAACTAAATGGAATGAATTAGGCAGAGCCTTGAATGATTAGATAGGTAAAAGAGGTAAATAAAACTAATGTATTTTACACACACATGTCCTGGGTAACATTCAAGATTGGCAAGTATTCCCAGGAATCAAACTCCATGTGCTGCATACCTCTTGCACTTTCTTCCCTGTGGTTTATAAAAAAGATATAGATGACTGTGGGGCGTTTACCCAACCACCCCCACAGTTCCCCAGAGTTTTCTTGAGTGCGAGCAGCAGGAAATATTAGATAGAAGGATTTATTGCGGAGAATATCGCGGAGATAAACAGATAGAAAATAAAGGATAGCCTCGAGAGGGCCTGGAACCTATTCCAACGGGCCCCGACTGTCTCTGCCCCAGGGTTTTTATAGAGACGCCAAGGGGTGGAGCAAAAGACCTCCTCCCCCAGCACAGCCAAGTGCAGACCATCTCAGACACCTGCACTCAGGCCCGTGGTCTAATCATCCTCTATGAGGACCTGCTGGGTAAAGCCACGAGGAACCCGAGAACGGGCTCCCACAGATGACTCTCTGCAATCATCTGGTTTTTTTGGCAAGTTTGGCAAATGGTAGAAAGGTGAAAAATCAGTCTAAAGAAGCAAAGACTCGGGATTTTGTTGGAATATTTGATCACAAAACATGCAGTAGTGAATTTTCAATTCATAAACTATTTCTATGGTTCAGTGAAGATTATAGTAGCTGGCACAAATGAGGGAAACTGGGTTTCACTTGATTCCAATCACTGCTTACCATTGAACTGCCACTGGTATGCAAAGGCCCAATAACTGCAAACAGAATACAACCATATTAGTAAGTTCTTGATGTCAGAATCTGATCAGACATTAGAAACAGGAGGATGGACAGTGCCACACAGTATGGGACAGTAGGTCTCAAACTTCGTACGCATTTATGAATTTTTTTGTTACCTAATGAAGTAAGTGCAGATTCTAGGTTTGTGCTACAAAGATAGGTTCCTAAACAGCTTCCTCAGAAAGTCCAATTTACAAGCTTTGGGGATACTCATAAATAGGATGAAGGAACTTTATTGTGAGAAGGACTCCCAAAGAAGAGCTTATCACAGTTGTAATGAAATATAAGGATCTCCAAGGCCAATCATTAGCTCTTTGCATTTCTTTTTTTTAATTAAGGAATTTTTTATTCATTTTACATACCAATCACAGATCCCCCTCTCCTTCCTCCTCCCGCCTTCCTCCCCCAACCCACTCCCCATTCCCTCCTCCAACAAGGCAAGGTCTGCATTTCTGATAATTCATCAATTGCATGAATGTGTTCATGCAAACTACAGTGTAAGTTACTTTATACACAAGCTAACATATCTACTGCTTCCATTTGGAATTCCCACGTGGTTACTTCTTACTTTTATTAACATTGTAATTCTTGTGTCATTATATGCTTATTCAGTGAACTGACTCTTAAAAGAACCTAGACTAGATGGTAAGGGAGCAAGAGATGTTTAGTCACTGGATTAGAAGATACTTCACATGGTCTCCTTCAACTAGGAAATAAAAAACAAATTATATATTCTTGTGTTAGAGGTGTCCTTTGTGCTTGGGCACTTAGGAATTTGACATCTCCAGATAAAGTATGCTTCAATGAAAAATTCTTCTACAGGAAATTGGGCCCCACACAGCCCCTATAGTTGACAATGAAACATATGGTTCTGCCTTCCTGGCTATAGGTTCCACACTATAGATGGGCACTCAGAACAGGATCAGCATGGATTTCAAAACAAATTAACTAAGTGTATTTCCCTTTTGGGTAGTTTCAGCAAAAAGACACAGAGAGAAATGAAGACACTGAGCTGAGAAGTCACTACTAAGTCAGATCCATATTTTACACAACAAAAACTTTATACCGGTGGTGTAGTAGAAGAACTTCAAAATAAACATAAATTAAAAACAAACACAAAGTCTGAGAAGAGGAGCCTGTACATAAGGATCTGTTAAGCTGAAGCTCATTAAGCAGGGATATGGTAGAGCCAGGTCATATCTACTCATGAAATACAAGTGTGAAGTGGTCAGAAATTCTGCAGGATTGATGATATATATGTCAATAACTAGAAACCATCCCTGACAGGAATATTGAAAACACAGAAATCAGGAAGTATGATGAATGAGGGTATTTTCTCTGTCTGTATGAGCTAGTTACTTAGCATTTATCAATACATTACATCATTAGCTTTAAGACTTTCATCTGTGACCATTAGACAGATTTTTTTGGTGAGACACCCACTTGGAACTATGTTTAAGGTCAGTAAGCAGGAGATGCCAGAGAAGTGAAAAGGTAGCAGAGCTCCATAATGAAACAAAAGTAAGAAGAGTCTGCCTCTGAGGAAAAGACCTTCATCCCAACTAGTAGTTTAAGCATTATTCCCATCTCTAATGAGGTCTGGCTGTAGTTCATTTTCCTTATCTGAATTTGAGACCCATGCAAGTAAAGGGTGGTATTTCTTTCTTTCTTTCTCTCTCTCTCTCTCTCTCTCTCTCTCTCTCTCTCTCTCTCTCTCTCTCTCTCTCCTCTCTCTCTCTCAAGCATTCTCCATTTATATGAATTGGCCTGAACTGGCCTCTTTCTTGTACTCAAGCAAAATCTTTAATCCACTACATTAATGAGACTGAGAAAGTCAAGTAGTTTGGAAAATCTGCTTTTTGCTTAGACTACAATCCTTAGTTGTAAATGCATGTGACTGGGTGGGAAAATGCAAATGGCTTATAACAAAATATATTCTTTTTGAAAAATGTTGCTTCAAACACTATGTGCAGTTTTTGATGTCCACTAGATATTCAAGTGGACTCCAAAATTTAACATATACAAATACTAACATACACACATACTGAACTGGAAGATGTCAGGATTAGAGATAGAAATGTTCAGGGCTATCATAGGATAAGGTAAAATTAGTTTTATGAAGACAGTATAGATAAAGATAAGCCAGAACCGAGTCCTAGAGCATGTCTACATTTAGAAACAGGACCAAGGAAAGGAACAAGCAAGGAATAGTAAACAGCCCCTAGTTATGAAGAAAAAATACAATGTCCTAGAAACCAACGCAAAGTAATTTCTAGTGTAAAGCAGTTGTCAGTTTTGTTGGATGTTTATGAAAAGCCTACTAAGATGAGGATTAAATGTTGGCCATGGGATTTGGAACTAGAATTTAATAGGTGTAATAATTGGTCATAAAGAGCACAAATAAAGTATACATATACAATGCCATGATGAAATCCATTATTTTATATGTTAACTTTGAAAATCAATTTAAAAAGAAATAGGTATGAAAGATGATGACAGCAAATATAAACAAATCTTTTTCAATAATTTTAATGGAGAATAGAAAATGCTGCAATATGTAGAGGTAAACATACAATCAGTGAAAACATAGGAATGCATTCATATGGATAGTAGACAATCATAAAATTAAAAAGAAAATGGATGATACAGAACTGAGAGGAAATAATAGCAGGTGAAAAGTCCTTGAGAAGTCAAGAACAGAACAAATGAAAGGACTAGCCTTGGATAGAAACAAAACAAACACACTAAAATAGGTTAGATATATTTAATGGAAAGATAAGGAAAAATTTTCCAGACTATCTATATATAGGTATAGATATAGATTAGATATAGAAATAGATATGGAAGTTTTGGTTTTATTTTTATGAAATGAGGGAGTTCAGAAGTTTTTATAAAATGGCAATATTTCAGGATAGAATAGCTTAGGAAAGCAAATAAGCAAGGACAATCTAATAGAAATTTTAGTCAGTTTTAAGTTTGAAATTTGAGAATATTAATTTTAAAAAAGACCTGTTAGTGAATGGCCTCATTATGTATTGCTCCTGTAACAACTAAAATCTTACCTTAGAGTTCTATGAGTCAGAACTCTAACATGAGGGATACACACTTAAAACTGAGACTTCCTAATGCAAAGGATAATCAGACTACAACCCACAGCTCCAGAGAAGCTAGGAAACAAGGAGGACCCTAAGTGGGATGCATGGATCATCTTGGGAAGGGGAAACAGATGAGATCTCCATGAGTAAACGGGGGATGGGGGAGGCAATAGAGGGAAGGGGGTAGTGTGGTGGTATTGTGTTCCCCAAAATATTGTGCACCCTAATATACTTATCTGGGGTCAGGGCACAGAACAGCCACTAGATAGAGGCTAGAAAATGGTGGCACTCACACCTTTAATCCTAGCATTCCAGAGGCAGAAATCCATGTGTTCAAGGATACAGCCAAGCATGGTGACACATGCCTTTAATCCCAGAAAGTGAGGCTTTAATCCCAGGAAGTGATGACAGAAAGCAGAAAGGTATATAAGGCTTGAGGAACAGAAACTAGCAGCATTTGGCTGGTTAAGCTTTTAGGCTTTGAGCAGCACAGTTCAGCTGAGACCCATTCAAATAAGGACACAGAAGTTTCCAGTCTGAGGAAACAGCATCAGCTGAGGAATTGGCAAGGTGAGGTGGCTGTGGCTTGTTCTGCTTCTCTGATCTTCCAGCATTCACCCCAATAACTGGCTCCAGGTTTGATTTTATTAATAAGACCTGTTAAGATTCCTGCTACAGGATAGGGGATGAGAACATGAGGGAATGAGATGGTCGAGCTGGGGGAGGGATGGAGTGGGAGAGCAATGAAAGAGATATCTTGATAGAGGGAGACATTATGGGTTTAGTGAGAAACCTGGTGCTAGAGAAGTTTCCAGGAATCCATAAGGACGATCCCAGATTAGACTACTAGCAATAGTGGTGAGGGTGCCTGAACTGGCCTACCCCGGTAATCAGATTGTTGAATAACCCATCTATCATCATAGAACCTTCATCCAGTAACTGATGGAGGCAGCTGCAAAGATACACAGCCAAGCACCAGGCCAAGCTCCAGGAGTACATTCAAAAAGAGGGAAGAGGCCGGGCGGTGGTGGCGCATGCCTTTAATCCCAGCACTCGGGAGGCAGAGCCAGGCGGATCTCTGTGAGTTCGAGGCCAGCCTGGACTACCAAGTGAGTTCCAGGAAAGGCGCAAAGCTACACAGAGAAACCCTGTCTCAAAAAACCGAAAAAAAAAAAGAGGGAAGAGGGATTATATGAGTAAGGGGGGTCAAGATCATGATGGAGAAATCTACAGACACAACCCAACCAAGCTAGTAGGAACTCATGAACTTTAGACCGACAGCTGTGGAACCTGCATGGGACCAGACAAAGGGACAGTTGTATAGCTTGGTCTGTTTGAGGTGACCCTGGCAATGAGATCAGGATATATCCCTGGTGCATAAGCTGGCTTTCTGGAGCAAATTACCTATGATGGAACACCTTACTCAGCCTTGATGCAGGGGGGAAGGGACTGGTCTTGCCTCAACTGAATGTACTAGGCTTTGCTGGCTCCCCATGGGAGGTTCTCCCTTTTGGAAGAAGGGATGGGATTAGGGGGAAGGATGGGGGGAGCGGGAGGAGGGATGAGAGGGGGATCTGTGATTGGTATGTATAATAAATAAAAAATTCTTAAATAAATAAAAAAAAAAACCTAAGACATCTATGGGGCTGTTCTCCTTTCTGGAGGCTTTTGGAAATAATCTATTTTCTTACCTCTTTGAGTGCTTCTTGGTTCATGTCCTGTCCTCCCTTACCTTCAAATCTAGCAACACTGAGTTTTTCTCATATAAAATCTCTGTCCTCTTCACTTAGATGCTTTGGTTTTATTTTTAATGAAATGGAAGAGTTGTATGTATCTCACCAACCATAGCTGAGAAACATTCTCCACTTCTAAGGGTTCATGGAATTAAATGCAAGAAACTCTCCCCATATCAATATCTGTAACGTTAATCACATACATAAAATCCTTTTTGTCATAAAGATTATATAGTCAGAGGTTTCTGATAATGGTTTATAGACATGTTTCTTTTTTAACACACCACAGAGTAGTTTTTTTCCCTGTTCATATACAAGCCAAAAATAGGCAGAGAACTTGATATTAACAGGGCTTGAGTTTTACAAACAAGTATGGTTGAAAGAAAGATGAGCAAAAGAACTGGCAAAACTGAAAATTCAAGATTTTAGAGGTGTTTGGTTCATGTTTGGGTTATAGTAGTTAAAGAATATGACCATGAAGAGGTGGATGTTAGGCAGAGCAAACAAAACAGTGACTAGAGATCTAGAGAAAATGAAGTCAAGGAAATTATCAGTCAGAATAGTGTATGTATCACTCATGTAATGACCTTAAGAATAATATCAGCATTAAGGAAGGATTGGAAGAAAGTAAACTACATGCTAAATGTCTTCACTGAATGACAATGAAAGGTTGGCTGAGAGTACAAAAGAGAGGCAGAACACAAAACATTCAGATGTTAGAATGTGTAAAAAAAAAACCTGGGGTGACATAAAGAATGATAAAGATCAATAAAATAAACAACAAATATTGGAGGGGTTGGGGAGAAGGGAATTCTCATTAACTCTAAGTGCTGTCACAAACTTGTCCAGAGACTCTGGAAATTAGTGTGGAAAATTCTCAAAAAGTGAACAATAAATCTACCACAGGGCTTAGTTATACAACTCCTTGGCATATGTTGAAAGGACTAGATATCCTACTTCACAGATACTTGCTCATTCATGTTCATTGCTGCTCTATCCATAATAGCCCAAAAATGGAAGCAACTAAAATGTCCTTTAATCAAGGAATGGATAATGAAAATGTGCTATGGGTACACTATGGAATATTATTTGGCAGCAAAGAAAAATGAAATCATCAACATTTTAGATAAATGGATGGAAGTAGAAAAGATCATATTGTGTGTGGTAACCCAGACCTAGAAACAGAAACACAGCATGTTCCCTTAATTGGAGGTTCCTAGTCACAAATCTTCAGATTTCAGTACATATCCAAGAGTAATTGGAGAAACCAGAAAAGTAAAATGGAATCATTGCCAGGATACGAGGGTTAGAACTCAAGTAGAACAGCAATGTACAAGCAATCTGATCTGGGGTATGGATAAAGTGGGGACTCTAATTATGGAGGAGGGAAGAAGATATAGAAGGAGAGAGGAAGTATGATAATAGTGAGGGTGTCTGAAAAATCATAAAGAATGATACTATTTCATATCTATCTAAATGAAACCTATAATACACATAAGTCTATGTATAAATAGATAATCACTTTGAATGAAATTTTATCATCTGGGCTGGCAAAGCTCCTTCTAAGAGCCAAAGACCGTCTAACAAAAACCCAACACCAAACATGAGACTCCCTCCTTTGAGTTGTTTGTTAGGGTTGTCCAAGAGGCTCACAAAATATTACAGGCTATTGCTGTTACCCTTGGTTAGAACCCCAAAGTAGAAGATAATTCCTTATTCATGAAGACACCAAGTACTTCAGACATAGGACTCAGAGACTCCTAAGCTGGGACTGACATGAATGTCCCCTTCTTGGGCATTAGCTTTCCTGATACCAGAGTTGTAATGCAACCTTCCAGGAAAGAGCATCAGGCAATATTCATACCTAGATATGATGCTTAAGAAATGACCAGCATAGCACAACAACTCTAAAGACGCAATAGTGGAATGCATACCTTGGTGGTAACCAACAACTCTCTAATTGGACTAATGATTTGCTCAGCAAGAGGGAAATCATGCCTGGTACGAGAAACCTAGCCAAATACTCAGGGCTAGTGAAATCATGGATCTTGAAGGAAAATTTACAATTACTAAGCCAGATCCAGCTGGGACCTCCCACTCCCCTAAGCTTGCTTTCCCCCAACCCTTGCCCTCCATTACCCCACCTCAACCCCAGTTTGCTCATGTAGATCTCATCCATTTCTCTGTTGCTGGGTGATCCCTGTGTCTTTCTTAGGGTCCTCTTTACTAGGTAGCCTCCCTGGAGTTTTGAGTTGCAGTCTGGTTATCCTTTGCTTTACATCTAGTATCCACTTATGAGTGAGTACATACCATTTTTGTCTTTCTGAGTCTGGGTTACCTCACTCAGAATGAATTTTTCTAGTTCCATCCATTTGCCTACAAACTTTATGATGTCATTGCTTTTCTCTGCTGAGTAGTACTACATTGTGTAGATGTGCCACATTTTCTTTATCCATTCTTTAGTTGAAGGGCATCTAGGTTGTTTCCAGGTTCTGGCTATTACGTATAATGCTGCTATGGACATAGTTGACCATGTGTCCTTGTGGTATGATTAAGTGTAGTGGGTAGCCATTCCAGCTTTGATCTGGAAGTTCCAACCCCCACTGAGACTTTGGCAACTGTCACGCCTACAAGGCGGGGCCAAGGGAGGCGCCTGGGGACCCTGGATCTGGATCGGCAGGCGCTCGCTCGGTTCTGAGACCCTGGATAGTGGAGGTGGACCAAGCAGAGCTCTAGAGAACACCGCTGGACTGTGATACACCTTCCCCAGACCCCGCGACCTACCTATCCCTTAATTTGTAAGTTACACCATTAAATAAATCTCCTTTTAACTACGTGGAGTGGCCTTAATAATTTCACCAATAATTAAGCATTCCTTCGGTATATGCCCAAGAGCGGTATAGCTGGGTCTTGAAGAAGATCAACTCCCAATTTTCTGAGAAACCACCATATTGATTTCCAAAGTGGTTGTACAAGTTTGCATTCCCACAACAGTGGGGGAGTGTTCCCCTTGCTCCACATCCTCTCCAACATAAGCTGTCTTCAGTGTTTTTGATCTTAGCCTTTCTGACAGGTATAAGATGGTATTTCAGAGTCATTTTGATTTGCATTTCCCTGATGATTAACCATGTTGAGCAATTCCTTAAATGTCATTTAGCCATTTGAGCGTCTTCTGTTGAGAATTCTCTCTTTAGCTCTATAGCCCATTCTACAAAGATGACTCCACTATAGACTACTGGCAATGGTTGAGAGAGTGCCTGAGCTGACCTACTCTGATAATCGGATGGCCGAACACCCTAACTGTCATGATAGAACTTTCATCCAGTGACTGATGGAAGCAGATGCAAAGATCCACGGCCAAACCCCAGGTGGAGCTTCAGGAGTCCAATTAACAAGAGAGTGGAGGGATTATATGAGCAAGAGATATCGAGACCATGGTTGGAAAAGGCACAGGGACAAATAGCCAAACTAGTGGAAACACATGAACTGTGAACCAATAGCTAAGGAGCCCCCATGGAACTGGACTGGGCCCTCTGGATAAGTGAGACAGTTGATGAGCTTGAACTGTTTAGGAGTCCCCCAGGCAGTGGGAATGGGACCTGTCCTTGGTGCATGAGCTGGCTTTTTGGAACCTAGGGCCTATGCTGAGACACTTTGCTCAGCCTTGGTGCAGAGAGGAGGGGACTGGACCTGCCTCAACTGAATGCATAAGGCTGGGCTGACTCCCTAGGGGAGACCTTGCCTTGAAGGAGGTGGGAATAGGGGGTGGATTTGGGGGGAAGGTTGAAGAGTGGGAGGAGGGAGGACAGGGGAATCCATGGCTGATATGTAAAATTACTAGAAAATCTCTTATATAAAATTAAAAAAAATGAGGGCATGAATTTGAAAGAGAACAAGGATGAGTATATAGGAGAGTTCGGAGGGAGGAAAGGGAAGGGAGAAATGATGCAATTATAATATCAAAAACTGAAAGAATTTTTATAAAAAAAATCTGGGGTGAATAACAGAAAATGAGAGAAAGAAGGAAGGATGAAATGCCCTCCAACCATACTGAGAACCTGTCCTATAAACTTAGGAAGAATTCTGACCTTCCAGCGGACATAGGTGTAACAGGAGCCTGCTATCCAAAATGACATTTTAAAACAGGTTTATTTTTATTTTATGCGTATGGGTTTTTGTTCACTTATATGGCTGTGCACCACATACATACAGTGTCCTCACAGGCCAGAAGATGCCATTTTATTCCCTGGAGCTTGAGTTATAGATGGTCTGAGCCAGTACATGTGTGCTAAAACTGAACTTCAGTCCTCCACTACAGGAGCAAGTGCCCTTAACCACTAATCCATCTCTCAAGTCCTAAAAATCCACTTTTGTCATAATGGAGATGAATCACAAGATTGATATAGATATATAGGATATAGATATGGCAGGATAAAAGGGTGGATTATTGAATCTACTTTTAAAGAACAACTTGTTTAAAATGTTTTACATTGGTATAGATTTTAGTTTATTGATACAAGTTTAAACTTAACTTTGTTATACTGTATATATATTCTACTCTTGTTTGAAGTATGTTTATGTAACTCATTTAGATTGTAGTGGATAATTAAGAAATACAGATTAATAATTAGTCTTCTATGATAGTCAAACTTGTAACATATTAGTCAAGTTTTCTAGGTATACATAGATATATTTCAGATAGATAATCTTCAAACACTTCAAAGGCCTACAGAATATGGCATTTAAAATGTTTAAAAAATTTAGACTTTCTAGACAGTGAGACATGTCTGCTCCTGGCAGCACTGATTTACTTCAGAGAGGAGGATGGGCATCAAAGACACTCTATATGGAGTTTATCTTCTTCTTGGCAAAAATAGCCATTTGGGCAAGAAACTGTTCTTGCCTGGACTGCTTGATCAACTGGACATGCAGGACCGATTGGAAGGTGACCACTGAACTTTGCTTGGCAAAATGGTCCTTCAGGTTCCTGCTTCACAGAGGAAACTGCCAGACATTCTACAAGACACAGAGGGAAGTGACTGAGAGACTCTAGGCATGTGGGCTGAAGACAGATGCCCCAACTTTACAAAGGAACTTTAGATGACTGTCCAGGCTGCCAGCTGTCTCTGTCTACTCTTGCAAGACTCCCAAAAGTTGCTTGCATCCTTCTCCCATTTCTCAGGTAATATTACATCCTTCTGAGGTCTTTGATGTAGTTGAAGACTAGATAGTTATAATTTCCATAGTTATGATAAAAGATAAGTTAGATATAAAACCTTAGACTCACAAATACAGGATAGATATATCTTCCTTAATTTTGCCAAATACAAATAGACTAGATATTGTAACTGTAATTCTTGCTTGATAATTGTTTTGTTATATGTAATTTTACTATGTAAAAGTTAAAACCTTCCTTTTTGAAAAAAAGAAAAGGGAAAGTGCTATGGGATGTTCTGTATGTTAAATGTGTTGCTCTAATTAGTTAATAAATAAAACTCTGATTGGCCAGTAGCCAGGCAGGAAGTATAAGCAGGACAAGCAGAGAGGAGAATTCTGGAAAGTGGAAGGCTGAGGCAGAGAGACGCTGCCAGCCGCCACCATGACTGCCAACATGTAAGATATTGGTAAGCCACGAGCCATGTGGCAAGGTACAGATTTATAGAAATGGGTTAATTTAAGATATAAGAACTAGATAACAAGAAGCCTGCTGGGGCAATACAGTTTATAAGTAATATAAGTCTCTGTGTGTTTACTTGGTTGGGTCTGAGTGGCTGCAGGACTGACGGGTGAGAGAGATTTGTCCTGACTGTGGGCCAGGCAGGACCAGAAAAACTCTACATAAGATTATATACATTTTACTGGCAAAAATATCATACTCCAGGCTCAGTACTAAAATAAATAGTGTTTGGCCTGAATTTCAATCTCAACCTTTGAAATACCAAATGGACACATATATACTTTAACAATATTTAGCATCTGGTTTAATTACTTTCTCTTTCTATGAAAGACTACCTGAAAATAGCAACTTAAGGAAGGAGAAACTTATTGGGTGCATGCTTTAGTGGGCAGTTTTTCATGACAGGAAAGATACAGTATGGTTCATGATAACAGAAGTGTGTGGCCAAGACTATAAACAGAAGTGCCCCCTCCCATGGACACTTCTAAAATAATCACTCAGAGGCTTAATATTAATTACAAACTGCTTGGCTGAAAAGCTGAGGTTTCTTACTAACTAGTTGTTACTACTTAAATTAACCCATTTCTATTAATCTATATTTTGCCACATGGCCATGGCAGCACCGGTCTGCTGGCATCTTGCTCCTTGGGCAGCTGGCTGGCTTCTCTCCCAACTCTGCCCTTCTTTTCCCTGTATCTCTGCTTGAATTTCCCGCCTGGCTCTATCCTGCCTTGCCATAGGCCAAAGCAGCTTTATTAACCAATGGGAGCAACACATTCACAGCATACAGAAAGACATCCCACATCAAAGACCTCATATCTCAGTGGTAGATGAAAAGCGTAGAACTCAAGCTAAAAACAAAAGGCTATCTCCCTCAAGGTCCATCTGCCAGTAACACACTTTTATCAAGGTCAGAGTTCCAACATCTTCCCCAGTCTCCAAAAGCAGTACTACAACCTTAAACACAAATATTCAAACACATGAACCTTTGGGGGACATTTTACATCCAAACAATAGCATTAAAATATTGTCTTAGTCACTTCCTTTTTTATATAAAATTTTTATTGAATTTTTTTCACTTACTTCACATACCACCACACTTTCCCCTCCCTCTTCTCTTTCGTTACCTCCCCCCACTTCCCTTTTACAACTCCCTCCATCCACTTCTCCTCCCATGGGAGTCAACAAAGCATGGCACATCAAGTTGAGGCAGGACAAAGCTCCTCCCCCTGCATCAAGGGTGCATGAAGCAAACCAGCATGGAGAATGGGTTCCCAAAAGCCAGCTCAAACACCAGGGACAGGTCCTTATCCCACTGCTAGGAGCCCCATAAACAGACTAAGCTATAAAACTGTCATACAGATGCAGAGGGCCTAGGTCGGTCCCATGCAGGCTCCCTAGCTATCCATCCAGAGTTGGTAAGCTCCCATGAGCTCAGGTCAGCTGTCTCTGTGGTTTTCCCAGTCATGATCTTGACCCCCACTGCTCATACAATCCTTCCTCTCTCTCTTAAACAGGACTCCTGGAGCTTAGCCTGGTGCTTGGCTGTGGATCTCTACATCTGCTTCCATCAGTTATTGGATAAAGGCTCTCTGATGATAAATAGGGTAGTCACCAATCTGATTATAGAAGAAGGCCAGTTCAGGTACCCTTTACACTGTTGTTAGTGGTCTTAGCTGGGGTCATCCTTGTGGATTCCTGGGAGTTTCCCTGGCACCAGGCTTCTCCCTAACTCCAAAATGCCCCTCCCAGCAAGATATCTCTTTCATTATTCTCCCTGACCATCCCATCCCAACCTGCCCAACCCGATCTCTCATGTTCCCTCAGTACCTTCATACTCCCCCAACCCACCCTCAGTTCACCCAGATCTCTTCTATTTTCCCATCCCAGGGCAATTCATGCATCTCTCTTTTGGCCTTTGGTGTTACCTAGCCTCTCTGGAGCTGATGACTGTAACAAAATATCTGACAGAAGTGACTTACTGAAGGAGGTTACTTTGGGCACAGTTTCAGAGCTTGAAGACTGGAAAGGCATGACAGAGTTCCTCTGAGACAGCAAACCAGAAAGCAAAAAGTTGAACCAGAAGAAAAGCCAGAATATAGCCCTAAAAGTCCTGCCCCTAGTGACCTCTATCTCCCAGCTAGGTACCAATTCTCAATGGTTTCATAACCTCCCAAAACAGTACTACTACTTAGGAACATTTCAGATCTAAACTACAACAGATTATTTCAACTTATATGTGGCATGATATACCATAGACCAGGTATCTAAGATATCACTGTTCTATCTCATCAGCATATCAATTTCATAAATATAAATAAAACATTCTATTAATAATATCTGTGTATTCACTTGCAGAAGATATAAGCATTCTTGATATTGAAGTCTGAAGTATAAAATTATTTTGTAATTTACTTATTGAAATGCTCATTAACCAAATAAAGTATAAATGTATATGTATTATTAGAAAACTGTAATTATAAAATATAATTATAATGAATGTTGATTATAAAAACTATCACTATTACATACAAAACAATTATTAAATATTTCTAAATGGTAATATAAATATGAATATAGATTAATAACTAACATAAATATTAAGAGGTTCTACTAATGAGATAGTTTTAAGAAGAATATTGTACATGTTGAATCACAAAATAAGGCAAATAAGTATTTGATTATAGTATAATGAGACAAATAAGTATTTAATTATCATATAATAAAGCAAATAAGTATTTAACTATAGTGTAATAATTATAGAATCAGAATAATAGATATATCATTTTAATCTTTATGAAATTGGCAACTTGGTAAACTAGTTAAACAATGTATTTGACTTACAGTTAAATTATATCTAACCTAAGACAAAGGCATGACTTACATATTTTGTTCATTTTATGAGAAAATTTAAAACTGAATGTCAGTTTGTCATCTCCAATCTGATGAGGAGGAAAAGAATCTTCAAAATAACATGCAAAAACTTTTAAGACAAATCATCTTTGATCCAGAAACAACAAAAACATTAGGAATGATAAGGTATTTGAGAAAATGGGTCACCTTATAACTATCTTTCTCTTCTACAAGCCTCAGTTTAACTTAATCATCTCTTTAGGTCTATTAATATATAGTAGAACAGCCTCAGGCATTATCTATCATTAAAGAGCCCTGAAAAATTAGTATTTCTGCACTGTAGCTATACAAATACAACAAAATTGTAATAATAACTTGGGGTAGGAATTTCACATGGCCATTCTGTTGTAACTATATTGATTTTGGTTGGTCTTTGTATTGACTTTTTAATATTGTTTATTTTCAAATTAGTCAAGTGGGGGATGATTCCCCAGGTGTTGTTGATCCTGGTTGTCCTAGAGGGAATACATTTTGCTGAAGATATCACTTACATTGGATTCAGAATACAAAAGAACCATATTGGAACTGATATGGAAGTTTCTGCCATGCTAACTAGCTTTCATAGAACATGAAATTGCTCTGTAGGCAACTGGCAGAGAAAAGTCAGCAATCCCCGTCTTTCCAAACTTTGGATTTTGCATGGTACAAAACCAACTTCACAGGCTGCATGTGCCCGCTGGTGCAACAGTGGCACAACTGTTGTGAGTATGAACAAGGAATTTCTGATTAGACCAGAAACATGTTACATAGGAGGGAGTTCATGCTAAGTACTGTGGAACCAAAGGCCAATGGCTAAGTTCATAAGCTATAGGTATGAACCTATAACTTTTGTTTTGTGAAATGAACATGCTCCCATATTACCTCCCAAGTATTTGTTTATACTTATAGACTAATGCCATCTTCATCAAAGATGCCTCTTTTCACAGCAAATAGGAGAGAAGACACAGACACACAGCTCATCAAGATGCTTAGAACAAGTGATCAGTGAGTGATTAGCCATAAATGAGATATGCATATTGTTTTAGTTACTCTTCTATTGCTGTAAAGAGACTTCATGACCAAATCAATGCATAGGAAGACACACTTAATTGAGGGCTTTCTTATAGTTTAGTTTCAGAGGTTAAGTCTGCTGTGGGATGGTCTGTATGTCAAATGTGTTGCTCTGATGGGTCAATAAATAAAACACTGATTGGCCAGTGGCCAGGCAGGAAGTATAGATGGGACTAACAGAGAAGAGAATTGAGAGAACAGGAAGGCAGAGGGAGACACTGCCAGCTTCCACCATGACAAGCAGCATGTGAAGATGCCAGTAAGCCACAAGCCACCTGGCAAGGTATAGATTTATAAAAATGGGTTAATTTAAGATAGAAGTAGATAACAAGAAGCCTGCCATGGCCATACAGTTTATAAGTAATATAAGCATCTGAGTGATTATTTTATACATGGGTTGTGGGACTGTGGGGGCTTGGTAGGACCTGGAGAGAAGCTCTCCTGCTACATAAGTCCATGATCATCACAGTATGAAGCATGGCAGCAGGTAGGCAGCCAGGGTGCTGGATAATTGGTATAGAGCTTACATCTTATTAATAAGTCAGAGACAGAGAGAGTAAGACTGGTCCTAGCATAGGTTTTTGAAACCCAAAGCTCACTCTCAATGACATACTTCCTCCAACAAGATCACACATACTTCAACAAAGCCACCCTTCCTAATCCTTCCCAAACAGTTTTACCAACTGGGGACTAAGCATTCAAACATATGAGCCTATGGGAGCCATTTTTATTCAAACCACCACATGTATCAATCCTTCATGTTCATAGAAAAAAAAATAGGGGCTGGAAAGAAGAACCAGATGGAGAGGAAGGCCATGAAATGATATTTTGTGGCTATGGTATGGCCATAGTACTCATAAACTCACAGCAACTCTGACTAACTACATAGGGGCTACACAAATTTGAGTCCCTAAACATGCAGTCACAGACATGGGAAAGGCTCTACTCCACCCTGCTGTGGGATGGTCTGTATGTCAAATGTATTGCTCTGATGGGTCAATAAATAAAACACTGATTGACCAGTAGCCAGGCAGGAAGTATAGGTGAGACTAACAGAGAGGAGAATTGACAGAACAGGAAGGCAGAGGGAGACGCTGCCAGCTGCCAGCTGCCACCATGACAAGCAGCATGTGAAGATGCCGGTAAGCCACGAGCCACGTGGCAAGGTATAGATTTATAGAAATGGATTAATTTAAGATGTAAGAACTAGATAGCTAGAAGCCTGAGCCATTAGGCCAAACAGTTTAAATAATATAAGCGTCTGTGTGTAGATTGCTTTTGGTAAGATTACCATTTTTACTGTGTTGATCCTACCTATTCAAGAGCATGGGAGATTTTTCCATTTTCTGATATCCTCTTCAAAGACTTAAAATTCTTGTCATACAGGCCTTTTACTTGTTTGGTTAGAGTTACCCCAAGGTATTTTATATCATTTGTGGCTATTGTAAAGGGGGTTGTTCTCTGATATAGGAGGCCTACTGATTGGGGGGGGGGTTAATCTTGTGTTCCGCCATATTACTGAAAGTATTTATCAGCTGTAGGAGTTTCCTGGTAGAATTTTTGGGGTCACTTATATATATATATCTACAAATCATCTGCAAATAGCAAAAGTCTGACCTCTTATTTTCCAAGTTGTATCCCCTTGATCTCCTTTTGTTGTCTTATTGCTCTAGTTAGGACTTCAAGTACTATATTGAATAGATATGGAGAAAGTGGACAGCCTTGCCTTGTTCCTGATTTTAGTGGAATTACTTTGAGTTTCTCTCCATTTAATTTGATGTTGGCTGTAGGCTTGCTGTAAATTGCCTTTATTATGTTTAGGTATGTTCCTTGTATTCCTGATCTCTCCAGGACATTAACCATGAAGGGTCATTGGATTTTGTCAAAGGCTTTTTCAGCATCTAATGAAATGATCATGTGTTTTTTTTTCTTTCAATTTGTTTATATGATGGAATACATTGACAGATTTTCTTATGTTGAACAATCTCTGCATCTCTGGGATGAAGCCTACTTGATCATGGTGGATGATTTTTTTATATGCTCTTGGATTCAGTTTGCCAGTATTGTATTTCATATTTTGCATCAATATTCATGGGGGAGATTGGTCTGTAATTCTCTTTCTTTTTGCATCTTTGTGTAGTTCAGATATCAGGGTAACTGTAGCCTTATAAAAAGTGTTTGGCAATGTTCTTTATGTTTCTATTGTGTGGAACAATTTGAGGAGTATTGGTATTAGCTCTTCTTTGAAATTCTGGTAGAATTCTGTGCTGAAACCATCTGGTCCTAGGCTTTTTTTTTTGGTTGGGAGACTTAATTACTCTATTTCCTTAGGGGTTATTGGTCCATTTAAATTGTTTATCTGGTCTTGATTTAATTTTGGTATGTGGTACCTTTCCAGAAAATTGTTCATTTCTTTTAGATTTTCCAATATGGTAGAGTACAGGTTTTTGAAATATGACCTGATGATTCCCTGGATTTCCTCAGTGTCTATTGTTGTATCTCCCTTTTCATTTTTGATTTTGTTAACTTGGATGCTCTCTCTCTGCCTTTTGGTTAGTTTGAGTAAGGGCTTGTCTATCTTGTTGATTTTCTCAAAAGAACCAACTCTTTGTTTAATTGATTCTTTGTATTGTTCTCTTTCTTTCTATTTTATTCATTTCATCCCTCATTTTGATTATCTTCTGTTGTCTACTCCTCCTTGGTGAGTTTGCTTCTTTTTGTTCTAGAGCTTTCAGGTGTGCTGTTAAGTCACTAATGTGAGATTTCTCCAAATTCTTTATGTAGGCACATAGTGCTATGAACTTTCCTCTTAGCATTGCTTTCACAGTGTCCCATAAGTTTGTGTATGTTGAGCTTCATTTTTATTGAATTCTAGGAAGTCTTTAATTTCTTTCTTTATTTCTTCTTTGACCCATTGGTGATTCAGTTGAGCATTATTGAGTTTCCATGAGATTGTAGGCTCTTTGTAGCTTTTGTTGTTGTTGAATTCAAACTTTAAGTCATGATGAACCGATAAGACACAGGTGGTTATTCTAATTTTTTGTATCTGTTGAGATTTGTTTTGTTATTGAGTATGTGGTCAATTTTAAAGAAGGTTCCATGAGGTTCTGAGAAGGTATATTGTAGCTTGAGTTTTCCTGCCTGGCCCACAGTCAGGATAAATCTCTCTCATCTGCCAGTCCCACAGCCACTCAGACCCGACCAAGTAAACACAGAGACTTATATTGGTTACAAACTGTATGGCTGTGGCAGGCTTCTTGCTAACTGTTCTTACAGCTTAAATTAATCCATTTCCTTTAATCTATACCTTGCCACATGGCTCGTGGCTTACCGGCATCTTCACAAGCGGTTTCTCATCGTGGTGGCTGGCAGTGTCTCTCTGACTCAGCCTTCCACTTCCCAGCTTTATTCTCCTCCTTGTCCCACCTACATTTCCTGCCTAGCCAATGGCCAATCAGTGTTTTATTTATTGACTAATTAGCAACACATTTGCCATACATCCCACAGCAGTATATTCTTTTGTGTTTGAGTGAAATGTTCTATAGATGTCTGTTAAGTCCATTTGACTCATAACATCTGTTAGTTCCCTTATTTCTCTGTTAAGTTTATGTCTGGCAGACCTGTCCATTGGTGATAGTGGGGTGTTGAAGTCTCCCATTATTAATGTGTGGGGTTTGGTGTGTGATTTAAGCTTTAGTAACGTTTCTTTTACAAATGTAGGTGCCCTTGTATTTGGGACATAGATATTCAGAATTGAGACTACATCTTGGTGGATTTTTCCTTTGATGAATATGAAATGTCCTTCTCCATCTCTTTTGATTAACTTTAATTTGAAGTCTATTTTGTTAGATATTAGTATTGCTACACCAGCTTGCTTCTTAGGTCCATATAATTGGAAAATCTCTTCCCAACCCTTTACTCTGAGGTGATATCTGTCTTTGAGGTTGAGGTGTGTTTCTTATATGCAACAGAAGGATGGGTCCTGTTTTCCTACTCATTCTGTTAGCCTGTGTCTTTTATAGGTGAATTGATTTCATTGATATTAAGAGATAGTAAAGACCAGTGATTGTTAATTCCTGTTATTTTGGGTTTTGGTGGTGGTGGTGGTAGTGTTTGTGTTTCCCTTCTTTGGAGTCTATTGGTGTGAGGTTATCTATTGCCTGTATTTTCATGGGTGAAGTTAACTTCCTTGGGTTGGAGTTTTTATTCTAGTACTTCCTATAGGACTGGGTTTGTGGATAGGTATCGTTTAAATCTGGTTTTGTCATGGAATATCTTGTTTTCTTTGTCTATGGTGATTTAAAGTTTTGCTGGATATAGCTGTTGGCCTGATATCCATTGACTCTTAGTGTCTGCAAAATGTTTATCCAGGACCTTCTGGCTTTCAGAGTCTCCACTGAAAAGTCGGGTGTAATTCTGATAGGTCTGCCTATACATATTACTTTGCTTTTTTCCTTTGCAGCTCTTAATATTCTTTCTTTATTCTGTATATTTGGTATTTTGATTATTATGTGGTGAGTGGATTTCTTTCCTGATCCAGTCTATTTGGTGTTTTATAATCTTCTAATACTTTCATAGGCATGTACTTCTTTAGGTTGGGAAAGTTCTCTTCTATATTTTGTTGAATATATTTTCTGTGTCTTCGAGCTGGAATTCTTCTCCTTTTATCTCTATTATTCTTAGGTTTGTTATTTTCATGGTGTCCCAGATTTCCTGGATGTTTTGTGTTAAGAATTTGTTGGATTTGACATTTTCTTTGACAAATGAATGTATTTCCTCTATCATATCTTCAATGCCTCAGATTCTCTCTTCCATCTCTTACATTCTGTTGGTTATGCTTGCATTTGTAGTTCCTGTTCATTTACCCAGATTTTCCATTTCCAGAATTTGCTGTGTTTGTGTTTTCTTTATTGCCTCTATTTCAATTTTCAAGTCTTGAACTGTTTCTTTCACCTGTTTGATTGCTTTTTCTTGACTTTCTTGGCTTTCTTTCAGGGATTTATTGATTTCTTCCAATTTTTTGTTTGTTTTTTTCCTCCATTTCTTTAAGGGAACTTTTCATTTCCTCTTTAAGGGACTCTATTATCTTCATAAAGTTATTTTTAAGGTTGTTTTCTTCTGTTTCATCTGTGTTTGGATGTTCAGATCTTCCTGTTGTAGAATCACTGGGTTCTCGTGGTGTCATATGTTGTTGAATGTATTCTTATACTGCCATTGACCTATCTGGGTTTGGGATAATTATAGGAACAGGTGTTGATTTTTGTGATGTCTTTGTTGGATGGGTCTTTTGTTCCTTTATTGTCTGTTACCTTTATTGTCTTTTGGCTTGAATGGCCAAGGATTCTGGTGACTGGCTGGTTGTCAGGTCAAGTAGGGTTGTCTCAGCTGAGATTTGTGGGGGTTTGGGTGCCTAGATCTAGCATATCGTTCAGTTCAGTTTTTTTGGCTGGTGTGGGCTTTACTTGTGCCTATGGGCTCTGTTCTTCCAACTGTTGTAGGTTGTTCCTGTACCTACAAAGTTTGTTCCTCCAACTAGTGTGGGTTGTGCTTGTGCCTGTAGGATCTGCTGATGCTTGCTGGAGAGAGCTGTTCATGAGGGGCTACTCTTCTTCCAATTGGTGCAGGTGGTGCTTGTGCCTCTAGGGGCTCTTCTTACAATTGATGCAGGTGATGCTTGTGCCTCTAGGGGCTCTTCTTCCAGTTGGTGCAGTAATGATTGTGCTTCTAAGGGCTTCTGTCTTTGTGGGGAATGGTTGGCCAAGAGGAATATGATGGACTTGGTGGGCTTTGGCAGCAGAATGGGTCTTTCTGGTTACAGGGTCCAATG